>NC_090984.1:83117537-83420567 GCF_041146395.1 Eulemur rufifrons
TCCAAGCATTCATGGCTCAGGACAGAGAAAAAGCCTTTGAGGGGATAATCAGTTGGACCTGAGAGACCTGAAGTGCACTTTCAGCAGAGTAGTGTGAAGAAGCCCAGACTCAGGATTAAACAGGGAGTGGGTGGGAGAATGGGAGGCAGCAACCAAAAACCACTCTAGCTAGAGTTTTGGTACCCTAAGCACGGAGAGAGAGGACAGTAGCTAGAAAAGAGTGATAAAGTTATTATTTTTTTTCAGATTTACGATACTTATGCTCATTTTAAAGTAGAGGACAAGTTAGTGACACGTGTTAGAGGAGACAGCTGAGGTGACATAGTCACCTGAGGTGGGAGGTAAAGTGATCAAGGATGCGGGGAAGGCTCCGAGAGACACAGAAAGAAGGACAGACAAGAGGAAGGGAAGGGAAGGAGTGAAGCTGTGCTCTGAGGTAGCGAGGCAGAGGCTGAAGAAGTCTACTTCTGCTGACCCCATCGCCCCAGTGAAGGAGGAGGCCAGTGCCAGCTCTGAAAGAGGCAGGTTCGGCTGGAGGTGGAGACTGAAGGATTGTGAGAATGATTCAAAACAACCTGTGCAAAGTCAACTAAAGTCGTGTTGGGTCTGGCCTGGCATAACGACTCTAGCAGGCTCACACCTCTCTTTGCCTGCTGTGACGCCAGCCCCCGTGAGAGCATTCCAGCAACATCCTCACTTTCTTGTCTACCCTTCTGGAACCAGGCACCTCCAGCACTCTGGCCCTCTTCATGTTTGTTCCTGCTCTCTGCATCCTAACTCTCAACCCTGTCCTTGAACACCTCACTCTTTAGATTCATGCTTGGTATTACTTCTCTGGCCAGCTCCAACCTCTAGTTTCCTGGCTCAATCACAATTCCAACTCACTCCTTTGAATTCCATGCTCATAGCTAAATAATCACTTTGTTCCGTCCAGCCTGAGCCCATCATGCTCCAGAGACATGATGCATTAAAGGACAACATGTAGAAGGACTGCCACGCAGCTATGACAGCGTGATTTAGGTAGCCTCTGTGCCAGGAGTCTCACTTTACCCTCAAGATCCACTCTCTGCCTTTTCCTACTCTTCCACGCCCCAGAAGGCTGACCTCTATGGATAGGCTCAAACAGGTTCCCTTGCCCACTGATTTCTGGTTGGGTTAGGCCAATGGGAAGAACTGGCAGGAGTTTGATGGTAGGCAGGATAATTATTCCTCCAGCTCTCTCCAGTGTGGCTGCAGGCTGGCAGAGGCTGCATTCCTCCACCAAGGCCTATAGCTTTTCTCTGGCAGCTTCTCCTACAACTCCAGCTACAATCACAGGTCCAGCTCCACTCTTGCAAATAGTAAAAAGTAACCACTGTTTTCCCTTTCAGTACTAAGAAAGGTATTGCTACTGAAGCATCTCTGGGTGCTTCAGTATCCCTGTCATTTTCCTTTAAAATTTTTATAAACAGTCCATTAACTCCTCCTCCATCTCCCCAGTTAAGTGTTGTATCTTTCCTGCTACAAACTAAATGAATACAGTAACCATCTTGTATGGTCCAATTAATGTCCTTTCAAGACACAGGTAGCAAGACTGGGAATCCAGTCAAAAGTGATATTATCCTGGTATCTTCAACTTTCATACCCAGAACAATGTCCCATCTCCCAAAGGGCTAACTTCTAGTGAGGGGAAACTCCCAGATGGCCATGAAATTATAGGATATGTGCCTTTTTCCTTTTAATGCAGGGACTACATGCTGGCAAAGTACAGAGGAAAAACCCAGGTTGGGACATAGGCCAGAAAGCTTCTCTAAGGAAGTAATATTTGATCTGAGCCTTAAAGGATAAGTAAGCTTGCAGCAGTGGTGGGAGTGAGAGTGGAAGAATATTCTAGGCAGAGACAGCATTAGCAAAGAGTGGAGGCATGAAAGTGCATAATATGTTTAGAAAGTGAAAAACTGCCCTTGTACAGCTGGACACAGCATAAATTGTGAGTGGGCAAGCAGGTGTGAGAGCAGGGAAGGTGAAGGAGGAAAGATAATAACCAATGGGGCTAAGAAAAAGGAGAAAAAACGTGGTCTTGGCCAGATTATGAAGGGTGTCAGATGTTGCAGAAATATGTTTGATTGTTGATGATACCTAATGTGGGGAGATATTCTTCTGACATATCGTGTACATCTTGGCTGGGGCCCCAGAACAAACAGATAAGGCTTTCACCTTTGCCTTAGGGAAGGGCTCAAAGAAAGTAAGGCCTGGTTTTGGAGTTTCTAACTGGGATTTTTTTTTTTTTTCTTCTGAAATATTAAGGGAGTACAAACATTTTTGTTACCTGGAAGTCAGGGCTTGTTAGAGCCTCTAATTCTGAGGAAAAAGGGTTCCTGAATTTCAAAAATCATGCGTCCTAAAGGATTAAGGGCATGGTTTATGCTATGAACTCTACTTTTATTTATGTATTTTTGAGACAGGGTTTCTTTCTGTCCCCCAGGCTAGAGTGCAATGGCATCATCCTAGCTCACTGCAACCTCAAATTCCTGGGCTCAAGCAATCCTCCTGCCTCAGCCTCCTGAGTAGCTGGGACTACAGGTGCGTGCCATGATGCACAGCTAATTTTTCTAATTTTTGTAGAGATGGGGTGTCACTCTTGCTCAGGCTGGTCTCAAAAGTGCTAGGATTACAGGTATGAGCCACCACTCCCGGCCTTAAATTCTACTTTTTTTTTTCATTTTTTTGAGACAGAGTCTCACTCTGTCACCCTGGCTAGAGTGCTGTGGCGTCAGCCTAGCTCACAACAACCTCAAACTCTTGGGCTGAAGCAATGCTTCTGCCTCAGTCTCCCGAGTAGCTGGGACTACAGGCATGCGCCACCATGCCCAGCTAATTTTTTCTATATATATTTTTAGTTGTCCAGCTAATTTCTTTCTATTTTTGGTAGAGACAGGGTCTCACTCTTGCTCAGGCTGGTCTCAAACTCCCAAGCTCAAACGATCCACCCAACTCGGCCTCCCAGAGTGCTAAATTCTACTTTTAAATAGAATAATTGGAGAGCCAAGCTGCCGGGCCTTACAGCTTTTCTTTTCCCATTTGAAATGCCAGATCCACAGGCCACAGCTGGGAATGGGAAAGTATAGAAGAACAGAAAAGTTCTGACGAGAAGGAGTTACAATGACTCTAGTCATCAGGGCAGCGTACATCTCCATGAAATGGAGTGGGGCGAGGACAAGACCTCTGAGCAGGAGACAGCCACATTCATTAAGGAAGAACAAAAAATTATGACAGAGACGATTTTCACAATTAGATTTCTGTCTTTCATATTCAATTATGTCTAACTGGAAATTCCTAAGTTATTATAAAAGGATGTGAGCCTTAATAAATGTGCAAGTACACATGCTGGAAGCTACAAATAATAGTCCCCTGAAAATACACAGTTGAAAAATGAACATAGGCTTCAGCACCTTTCTCTTTTCATTTCATATCCTTTTATTTAATGTACTAATTCATGGAAAATAGTATATAATTGTAGTATTGTTTGGGGTCAAATAAAGTTGTGCTTCTTTTAGTCAAAATTTACTTCAAGAGCTACTTTTAAATTTTTTTGTTGTTATTCTGGGCCTAAGTGTCTTCAAATAAAGTCATTTAAATAAGTAAAGAAGTATTTTAAACAGGTTTATGCCTACTGTATTATAGTTCAGGCTCAAAGGACCAGATTAGATGAGTTAGCCTGGTTTTTAGCTTTAGCAGAGGTTCTAATTATTGTCTAGGTCTTCTACTATCTTTGGTTCCATCATCTTAAACCAAGAAGCTTTATAAATGTTCAGTGAACATATGGAATTTTGGAGAAAACTTGCCTGAGTCACTCTTTGGATAACATCTACTCCCTATCCTGGCCCCTTCATCTTGATACGTGCCATTTAGTCCTATTGAATCATTTAGACATCTAAACATCTCAGGACAATGATTTCTTTTTTTTTTTTTTAACAAAATTATCATTAAATATAGACTTAATGGATCAAGATGCCATTTCCATATTTTGTTTTGTTTTTTTTTTTTAATAGACTGATGCTGCTCTTTTCAATTACTTTGCCTTATAAGCTTCTTGGAATTTCAAGACTATTAGTTTTAGAAAGCCATAGTTATGACTGAAGTTCAGTTTCCATAAGAGACCAACTCATTTCCATTTCCATTTTCCCTGAAAATAATAGTAATGGGAAGAGGTGAAAACAGGGCACCTGCTAGCCTATGTACATACATTTGTGTGAATTTTAAAACACACCCTTTCCTATGGGCAGATGCAGCTCACAACAGGGATCATATTTTAGAGGAGCAGAGTTGCAGGCTTGACTTCAGCCCCCCTCACTCCCTCAGCCAAGGTAGCCTCAAAAAGACTACAACCCAGCCTCAAGTCAGCTCAGGGACTTGGTGATTAAGGTAATTTGCCCTCACTCTAGTTATTTACTAAAGAGTGAACCTTCTCTGGAGAATGATAACTTTATAAAAGCCTTTACAATATGTTTATACAATGCCTAGCATTTAATCAAAAATTATCAGGCAGGACCAAGAGAAAAAACAGACAACAGAAATGTACTTACAGATGACTCAGATATTAGAGTGATCTGCTATGACTTTAAAGTAACTGCGATTAAAATGTTCAATAAAATACAGAACAGGGAAGAGAATTTCACAAAAGAACTGGAATACATTAAAAAATACAGGTGTAAATTCTAGAACTCTAAAATTTTGGATCACATATATGAGGGTTGCAAGTTATTAATATTAAGAATTAGTGGAAAAGTGGTACAGAGAAAAGGGGGGGAGTGAAGTATATTACAGAGCATGAAAAGAGCTTTTGGAATGCAGCCA
The DNA here is from genome assembly GCF_041146395.1 of Eulemur rufifrons. Lineage (NCBI taxonomy): Eukaryota > Metazoa > Chordata > Mammalia > Primates > Lemuridae > Eulemur > Eulemur rufifrons. Next base: position 83,122,374 of record NC_090984.1, read on the forward strand.
TGGGAAAGTAAATGAATCTGAAGCAAAGACTTCCTGGGTCTTGCACCAGTATTCCTGGCACCAGCAGGGAGAGAGGAGAGCTGTAACTGATGCCTGCTGGGGGCAAAGTTTTCAGGGGAATGCCAAGTTTTTAAATTCCAGAAACAGGGAAAGGAGTTTGAAAAATACACCTTGGTGCCCATGGAGAACTGTTAAAATGGCCCCAAACCAAATTCCTCAGATTATGATGGGGTCCAGGAAGAAGCTAGGAACAATTCTAACCATAACACCCAAAAGAACTGATCCTTTGAATAAACAACCACACATAGGCAAAGAAAGTATCTCTGTCTCAAAAGCAATCAGTTTCTTCAATTCATTCACTAACTTTTGTTTGTTTGAAATTCATGTTTTCAATTTCAGAAAATCTTTTGGAGCTACACTTGAATCTCCTTAAGTGCTTTTATTATTTATTTATTTTGGGGTTCAAATTATCACTAGTCCCATTCCGTGGCTCCGGTATTAATATATTAGAGCGTGCTTTAGTTGTTTTTTCTCTCCACTGATACTTGACTCTTTGAGATTGTTTTTATTTCTCTTGGTGTTGCTCATAGGGACTCAGTTTACCTGTATGCCCTAAGCATTCTGCTGCTGTTTATATCAGGCAGCGTCCAGGAAGAAACCTTTCTGTTCTCTGCATTTCTCTTATTCTCTCATGGTTTACAAGGTCTCACCTTTCTTCATTTCCTGATAATCCAAATAGTCTGGGCATATTTCCAACAGCTGATGTTGATCTTTCCTCAAGGGTCAAGGACTCCCTTGAGCCAAGAGATCCCAGGCATGAACATTTGTGGTTCCTTGCTCAGGGTTCTCCTACTGTGTTGTCTCCAAGCTTTCATTTGGACCATAGAGAAATGAGCTCAGCTATAGCTCCCTACAACTTGGTTTTGAAAGTGATGAACCATCATTGTCACCATTGTTATTATTATTTCATTTTACAATGAACTCATTTTAAACCATAGATGCTTTATTTTGATGGCACAGTCGTTTTAAATGTATACCTCAAAGTACACAATTAACAAAGAAGTCTTCATTGAGTTTTTACTACTACATTTACTGCTGATGGAGTTTGCAAAGTTGATATGCACAAATTTAAGATTTGCAAAAACCATCTGGCCCAGGACTGTTTTTTGGTTGGATGATTTTTTATTGATGCTTCAATTTCATTACTCGATATTGGTCTGTTCAGGAGTAATTTTTCTTCCTTATTGAGCCTGGGGAGATTGTGTGTTCCCAAGAATTTGTCCATTTCTTCAACATTTTCAAGTTTATGTACATAGAGATTATTATAGTATTCACAGATGATATTTTGTATTTCTGTGGTACCAGTTGTAATATCTCCTTTTTCATTTCTGATTGATCTTATTAGTGTCCTTTCTTTTCTGTATCTGGTTAATCCAGTGAGAGGCCTGTTGATTCTGTTTATCTTTGCAAGGAACCAACTTTTTGTTTTATTAATCTTCTGTATAATTCTTTTGGAATCAGTTTCATGTAGTTCTGCTCTGGCCTTGGTTATTTATTTTCTTCTGCTGGGTTTAGGATTGGTTTGCTCTTCCTTTTCCAATTCCTTGAGATGATTGATTTATTAGGTTGTTGATTTGTGATCTTTCTGTCTTTTGGACATAGACATTTAAGGCTATGAATTTTCCTCTTAGGACTTCTTTTGCAGAATCCCACAGATTTTGGTAACTTGTGCCCCCTTTGTCACTTAATTAGAAGAAGCTTTTGATTTCCATCTTAATTCCCCCTTGACCCAATAATCATTCATCAGTAGGTTGTTTAATTTTGATGACTTTGTGTAGAGTTAAGTGTTTCTGTTGGAATTAATTTTATTCCACAGTGGTCTGAGAAAATACATGGTATAATTTCTATTTTTTTAATTTGTTGAGACACGTTTTGTGGACTAGAATGTGATCAATCTTAGAGAATGTTCTGTGAGCTGATGAGAAGAATGTATATTCAGTAGTTTTGGGGTAGAATATTCTGTAAATGTCTGTTAGGCCCCTTTGTTCTAGAGTCCTTTCTAAGTCTATTGTTTCTTTGTTTATTTTCTGCTTGGAGGATCTGTCCCATTCTGTCAGTGGGGTGTTGGAGTCCCCAGCTATTATAATGCTGTTGTTTATCATTTTGTTTAGGTAAAATAGGATTTGTTTTATGAATCTGGGCACACCTGAGTGAGGTGCATAGATACTTAGGTTTGTTATGTCTTCTTGTTGAATCATTCCCTTCCCCATTATATAATGACCATCTTTGTCTTTCTTTACTTTTGTTGAAGTCTATGTTATCTGATATGGAAATGGCTATACTAGCTTTCTTTTGGTTTTCATTTGCATGGAATATTGTTTTTCATCCCTTCACCTTGAATCTGTATGAATCCTTGTGGGTTAGATGTTTTTCCTGGAGACAACAGATACTTGGCTTGTATCTTTTTTTTTTTTTATCCATTCAGCCACCTTGTGTCTTTTCAGTGGAGAGTTCAAGCCATTCACATTTATTGAAAGAATTGATAAGTGGGGTGTATTTCTGTTCATCCCATTGTGTAGAACTTTATTGCTTTGTTTTACTCCTTGAGCCATTATAGTAACTGGGTTCTGAACTTTAGCATTTGGATGGTTTTATACTGGTGTCTGTTGTGCTGATCAGTGTATAATGCAGATCTGAGTACTTCCTGCAGGGAAGGTCTTTTCTTAACAAATTCCCTCAGCATTTGCTTGTCTTTATTTTTTCCTCAAATAAGAAACTTAGTTTTTCAGGATACAAAATTCTAGGCTGGGCAGTATTCTGTTTGAGAAGACTGAAAATGGGGCCCTAGTCCTTTCTGGCTTGTAAGGTCTGTTTGGGAAGTCTTCAGCTAGTCTGATGGGTTTCCCTTTGTAAGTTATCTGATGTTTTCACCTTACAGTTCATAGTAGTTCCTCTTTCATGTTAACTTTGGCTGGTCTGATGACTATATGTTGTGGTGATTGTCGCTTGGCGATGAATCTCCCAGGACTCCATTGTGCTTCTAGTACTGGATGTCCAGATTTCTAGCAAGACCTGGGAAATTTTCCACAAGTATTCCTTCAAATAGGTTTTACAGCCCTTGTAGATTTTCTTCTTCGCCTTCAGGGATGCTTCGGATTCTTATGTTAGGTCTCTTTACATAATCCCATATTTCTTGTAGGCTTTGTTTATTCCTCTTATTTCTCTGTTCTTTCTCTTTCACTGACTTGTTTAATTCAACAGTGTTGTCTTCTAGCTCTGAGATTCTTTCTTCTGCCTGATCTAGCCTATTTTTAAGGCTTTCTATTGTTTTGTGTTTCCTTGAATGAATTTTTCGTTTCCAGAAGTTCTGCTTGATTTTTTTTTAATAATTTGATTTCTTTAGTGAATTTTTCATTCATTTCCTGCATTGTTTTGTGGTTTCTTTGTGTTTGGTTTCTATTTTCTCTTATATTTCATTGAGCTTCCTTACAATCCATTTCAAAATTTTTTATTGGTCATTTCAATATTCTCATTTTGGTTGGTTTCCATTGGTATGATGTTATTGTTTTCTTTTGGTGGTGTCCTTTTACTCTGATTTTTCATGTATCTGGAGATCTTTTGCTGATTTCTGCTCATCTGGAGCAGCTTGTGTTTCTTACTTTTGGATTTTCTTTTGATTAGATAATGGCATCCCCAGTTTAATCTCTGAGACAGTGGGCAGTGTTTGTGGGTAAGATTCAACTACACCCTGTCTGATGGAGTCAGTAAATGCTGACATGAGTGTGCAAATTGACCTCCCTGTCAGTAGGTGGTGCTTGCCAGAAGGAACAAGCTGCAATGTTGTTTTGGGGTCCTATAACCAGCGCTAGTCCCTCAGGAGAAGCACTTAATCCCCCCAGGGGGTGGTCAGGGCCCTGGAACTTCAGATGAGTCCTTTCTTTGCCACAGCAGAGGCCAGTGGGGGAGTGTGGCTAGGTGAGTCTGGGTGAACTTGCCCTGAGGCTCCACCAAAGCTGGCAAGGGATCTGCTTCAGCAGGGGTCAAAGGTCTGCTCCCAGCTTCTAGGCAAAGCCACCAGAGAGGGGCTGCAGTGGCCTCACCCAATCACAAATCTCCCCTCCTTGCCCCCAAGCAATGTGACTGAGATCTGGGGGCACAGGATCTGGCCTGTGGGCTCATCTCCAGGTCCCTGAAGATCAAATCCTGACCATACTGGCTAGAAGCCCGCTGGTCCCAAGTTGCCTATGGTGTGCCCAAGCAGTATCGATGTCACTCCACCTCGGGGCGTGCCCCGCAATGATGGAGTCACCTGGCAGGTGGCACCAGGGAGAGGCAGCAGGAAGGGAGCTCACAGTTTGAGCACCCCTCAGTCTGCTACAGGGCCCCCAAGGAAAGGCCTGAGCCCCACATTCTGTGGGAGCCCCGGTGTGGTGGATTCCCCAACTGAGAGGAAAAGCAGTTCCTGACAGCCCCAGCTCAACCGAGTCTCAGCAGCTATGGGTGAGTCAGGGAGAGGGGAAGAAAAGGGTCTGAATAGAAGAAAGCTAGCACTCTGATCACCTCTGTCCCACGCTCCAGAAGGCAGACCACCCAGAGTCTCCAGGCTCTGGGGTCACGCAGATCCCCAGGACCCACAGGCTTCCTGTGGCTCTTGCAGACTGGGCCAGGGTTAGGAAATGTTTGTGTGGGAACAAGCGAGACAAAAACAGGGGCTGAAGCCCCCTGGGGAGGACAAAGGTACACAGTGGGTGGAGAAGCGATATGGCATCTGTCATCTCGGCTCAAGTCTATGGTGTCAGGGAGTGACCCCAAGGGCACAGGCAGCCTGGTGCTTTGTCTTCAAGAAGCTCCCAGTTCACTGGTGGCAGCAGCTTTTGGGCTTGTGGGGTAGAAGAGCTCTCCAGCAGCTCAGAAGCCCAGTGACTGCCAGAGATGGGGGCTGGGGGAGAAATAAACTGCTCCACCTACCCTTCTCACTGGACTCCAAGCCTCTCGGGGGTTGATCTCTGCCGATACCCTGCTCCTTCATGTTCTGCTCTGCAACTCCTCTCTTCCCCAGGAACCCTCTTTACTTCTTCCTGTTTGGCTGATCTCTTGCCCTGGCCTGCTGCTGCTCTGCTCTCTTTCAATCATAATCTGGCAACCCAGTCTCTGTTTTGAATTATTTAAATGAAAGTATAAAATTAAAACTTCTTATGGCACTTGCTTATCTTTGGAGATATGTTTGGAGGTACAAGTTTGAGAAACTTGCAATAAAGATTACTCCCAAATGGTCTCCACCTAGCCATGAGCTCAGAGCCTACACTCAAAAGCCTTACTGATGTTCTTTAGAAGGAACATTAATTTTTCATATGTGCGTGTGACATGCTACCAGATCCAGTTCTGTTTTTAGATATTTGTTGTTGAATTTATGGGAATTCTTCCTTCATCAGCATTTTTCCTGGAAAAGAAATTGAATTGTTGTGCTAACTGCTATTAATAATTTCATTTCTTTTCACAGTATCTTAAAAATATGAATTATCTAGCTCCCATGCAAATCTTTAAGCACCAGCCTTTTACCAAGGCTCCAGAAGTCAATTGTTTGAAAAGTTGTAATTCTTTTCCCTTTTTTGGTTTAGTTTCCTCCCATTCTGCCTATTTCTTCACAGCTGGTTGATATTTCAAACCTTGGGAAACTGCATGTGGAAAGACAAAGGGCAGGAGTGACCCTTGATTTATTTGAGGTTTGAAAAGAATATTTTACTTTAAATCTCATTGTAAGTGATAAATAAATAGATTCCTATTTTTCTTAGTTTCACTATACTTAATATGTGATATGTGCAATCCTCCTGTCTCAGCCTCCTGAGTAGCTGGGACTACAAGCACAAACCACCACACCTGGCTTATTTTTCTATTTTTTGTAGAGATGGGGGTCTCGCTCTTGCTCAAGCTGGTCTTGAATTCCTGAACTCAAGCAATCCTCCCACTTTGGCCTCACAGAGTGCTAGGATTACAGTGCCACCATGCCTGGCCAGCTCTATATATCTTTAAACTACACAAGACATTATCACTATTATTGTGTATATTGTGTATTCATTTAGATTTATTCTTTCTTCCTTGCTTCATCATTTTTCCATCTGGGAAGATTTTCATTATGCCTAAAGAATTCCCTTTAGTATTTATTTCAGTGTCAATCTTCTGGTAATGTATTCTCTCAGCTTTTATTTGTTGGGAAAGGTCCTTGTTTTTTCTGATTTGAGGAATACTTTCACTGGGTATAGAATTCCAGGTTGGCACCCAAGGGTATTTCTCAAATCCCTTTCCCTGTTCCTAGGATTTAAAAAACGTGGCACTCCCCTGCAAACTTCCTTCCAACAGACGTGAGCACACTGCTCCTCAGGCAGCTCCTCTGTCTCCCCTCTGTGGTGACAGGAACACAGGTGCAAAACCCAGGAAGACTTTGCTTCAGATTCTCTTACTTTCCATGATTGCATTCCAAAGGCCTCTTCCCATGCTCTGTCATATACTTCATCTTCTTTTCTCTGTACCACTTCCCCACTAATCTTCAATATTAATGGCTTGCACCCCACACATATGAATACATTATTCAACATTTTCTAATTGTAGGATAGGTACTGAGAAGTAAATTGGTATGTACTTAAATTTTGTGTAAAGAAAATTGAAGTTGGGAAGGGCTTGCTATATGTCAGACCAGATAACCACATGATTATTAAGTACTCTGACTTCCAATCTGATTAATAATTTGATTACTTAGGGAAAGAAATGCTAGCTATCTGCTAAAACAAACAAACGGCAGAATTTCAGAGGCCTAGCCCAAGAGAAGTTTGCTTTGCACGCTGGAGAATTCTGTGGGGTTTCCAGTGGGCAGCCTTCAATGTGGAATTCAGGGATGCCAGCTCCTTTAATCCCTGGGCCTCAGAAGCTTCCTTTGCATTCAGCCACCAGAGAAAGAAGACAGTAAATGGAGGCTTATCTGAGGCTGCTTTTCACAGGCTGAGTCTGCAAGTGGCACACATCACTTTTACCCGCTTCCATGGGTAAAGCGGACATAGTCATATCCTGTCCATGGGCCAGGACATAGTCAATGGCCACTAACATATTTAAATATAAACAGTTTTTGGCCCCATTTGAAAAAGCCTTGTTTTGTGCCCTGCCGCTCAAGCTTCTAATTTCTTTCTTTCCTTTCACACCCAAAATTACATTGCTACCTCCAATGACTCATAGCCCATACACTCCTTCATCTTCTGCAATCTGATAATTCCCCCACTCTGTGCTCTTAAAGGTCATCAGTGACTTCCTACTTGCTAAATTCAATTATCTTTTCTAAGTCCTCATTTTCCTTGATCACTCTGTATAATCTGAACTATTACATACGATGGCAGAGGCCGCTGGTTGATCATCAAAGATCCCATTCCCCTTTTCTTCCTTTCCAACATAACTCCAATTTTATTCCAGGTGGTAATGTGTCCAATGAAAGGATAACATTTCCCAGCCACTCTCACAATAGAGATAGGCTTAGGAAATGGAAGCTGACATACTATATTCATTAGGTTAATGCCAACTGCCGTGACAGATAAATTCTACATCCTCATCAGCAGAACACAATAATGTTTTGTTTTATTTTGTTTTGTTTTTTTGCTCACATATGTCCAAAATTTGTACTCCTGGTCAGTAGTAAACATTCATCTTGGCCATTCTGGGATCCCAGTTCTTTCCATATATCAGTCATCCTTTCCTAGGACCTCAGAGTCCTCTACATTCAGCCGGCAGATGGGGCAAGGGTATGGAGAACAGCACGTGGGAGGCAGGAACTCAGCTGTATGGTGACACATAACTGCAACGGAGGCAGGAAAATACAGCTTATGTGACTGACCAAGAGGAGGAAATCGAGTTGGTGGGCAACTAGCCAGTCTCTGTCACATGGCCAAGCTCAACTGTTCCACTGATGGATTCTGGCCCAGCCAGATCAGCAGGCATGGAACAGGCCAGAGTCACTGCTCCCTGACTGGGTGTATTCTAGGGCAGAAAATCTCAATCAGTCCCTTAAACCAGAGATCAGTGTTTCTTCTTCACTCTCTGCCATAGCAAGTGTATTGCTCTTAACATTTTTCTCATCTTATTATTGTTGTCATAACTCATAAGTTAATTTGCACTCTGCCATAATAGAAACCATTACCAATCACAATCAGGTTAATCAGCCTTTACCTCTGTGGAAAGTGAAATTTGAGAAATAAATACTGAGATAAAGGAATAGATTAGATAAGCTGTCCCATGAAATTGTATTTTTAAATCCTCAAAGAGAGATAAAATTACAAAATTTGAATGATGTTGGTTGTTATCCACAATAATGTTTTTTATCAAGTAAAAAAAAAAACACAGATGAGGTTTATACGACACACAGAGATCACAGTGTCTCACTGACCAGATCAACAACTCTCCTGTTAGGTTGCTTCACTCTGGAGACTCTAAGTAAAAGTTCTCCCCAGTATTGCCCTCCCATGTTCATAGCCTCTGATGAAGTTTACTGTCGACTCTTGATCCATCGGTCAAAATTGTCATGTCTCTAGATACTTCCTTCAGCTCAGATTACTCTCTAGTAGGGAGACATTTACCCATATTTAAATTCAAGTTGTCCAAGAAACATTTGCATCAGGTAATTTCTCTTCTTCCCTCTCCAATCTTATTAATGGTAATAATAATAATTCATTCTTAAAGTTGGATGTTTCCGACTCTTCCAATTTCTCAAAGGTTTCCTGATAAAAAGTGTGCTGTTTTAAATAATTTGTCTTTCACATAAATTTGCACCAATTGATGTCACAGATATAGAAAAACAATTTTGAAACTCAATTTCAATTATGTCTTCCTCCAGATCCATATCCAGGTATATAAAATAATTTTGAGACTCAGACTTGTATTTGCATACAATTTGTATTTATTTAACCTGGACACTCTGCCTGGTAGTTGAACAGAAGAATATGTTTGCTTTTTAGAATAAGAGAGCAAAATTGTTTAAGAAAGAAAAGTCTTTCAGGACATTCACAAATAGTAGAAGGTATCATGGTTATTCATTCACTAGGTAAACATTCACTAAGACTCTATTGTGTGCCTAGCAGTGTGTGCTGAGACACAGGGGGAAAAGCTGAATAAGACATAGCTCCTGCCCTTGACAGACTCACACCCCAACATGCCAACAAACAATACAATATTTTTTTTATTTGTTTCAGAGTATTACGGGGGTACAAACACTTTGGTTACATAAATTGCCTTTGCACCGCCCAACAAGCGTGCCCATCCCCCAGAGAGCATGCACCGCATCTGCTGAGTGTGGATTTACCCATCCCCCTCCGCCCCCCACCTGCCCATCACCCTATGAATGTTACTTCCCATATGTGCACATTTGTGTTGCTCAATTAGTATCAATTTAATGGTGAGTACATGTGGTGTTTGTTTTTCCATTCTTGTGATACTTCACTTAGAAGAATGGGCTCCAGCTCCATCCAGGATAATACAATAGGTAGTTCATCTTTTTTTTTTATGGCTGAGTAGTATTCCATGGTATACATATACCACATTTTATTAATCCACTCATGTATTGATGGGCACTTGGGTTGTTTCCACATCTTTGCAATTGTGAATTGTGTTGCTATAAACATTCGAGTGCAGGTGTCTTTTTGTACAATGTCTTTTTTCCCTTTGGGTAAATGCCCAGTAGTGGGATTGCTGAATCAAATGGTAGTTTTACTTTTAGTTCTTTGAGGTATCTCCATATTACTTTCCATAGAGGTTGTACTAGTTTGCAGTCCCACCAGCAGAAACAATACAATATTATACAGTAAACTCCTGGGGCATTTGGGCATCCCAAGAGGAACTTCTGGGAAGAATCTAAAGAAGACTGTTGAGTGATCAGAGAGATGAAATAAAAATCCAAGACTATGCTAAAGAAAGCTAAATCAAAAACAATATGAGAAATATATACACATAAATATAGATAGATAGATACACATATATAGTGTTGGAATGCTGCAGCCTGGGCAGTGGCCTCACTTCCCCTCCTCACCAGAAAGGTGTTCAGGGAGGCTCCTTTAAACCTGAAATAGGTATAGTAGAGCTTAAGGGCCCTTGGCCTCTGGGTCTCAGCGGAGCTGTCCACCAGCACAGCCCGCAGTACTGGACCCGGTGATGAGGTCACCCAGATGCCCTTCAGGACTAAAGGACTCATTCCCCCAGTTGCGTGCAGACAGTCCTTAGCTGTCAGCCCCCTCTAGGTATTGCCTTGGCTGAGAGAGCTGCAGCACCCCAGGCCCTGTGCCCTTCCCCAGGGCAGCCTGCCCCACCCAAGGATACAAAGGCCCAGTGCCTTCACCCTCTACTCAGGACAACTCTGAGGGTCCCTCTCAGCTTCTAAGCTTCCAGCTGAGTTGATTAAAGCTTTTTATGGGAACTATCGCAGCCCAATTTCTCTCTCTACGCAATCCCACTTCTGTTCCTTCCCTTTCATGGGTGTCAATCCCAAAAGCACTTCCTAATAAATATCCTACATAACCCCTCCTAATCTTCATCTCAGAGTCTGCTTCCCAGGGAATCACACCAGCCACACCTGCCGACAACTTCCCTTAGAAGCACAAACTGCAAAGCTCCGTGATTAGGGAAACCTCACAACCTATACTTGAATTCCAAATGGATTACTTCACAATTTATTTACTCTCAAGTCATCACCCAATGACATTTTCAAAAATTCATGCTGATCTTCAGGGTTTAAACTACAACCATGATAAAACTGAAAGTATATTTTCTGCAAGTCCTGACCATAAAGAGATCCTAATCCTAATTTACATGTGGACACAGGTCAACCCACCTTGGTCAAGATCCCCAGAATCTCTCGAGGGGTTAATCTCTCGATTGGGCCGTAAAACATCAAAATGGAAATTCTTGCTACACAAAAGGTTGGGGGAACCCCAAAAAGTATGAATCAGAATTAAAAAAAAATGAAGACTTTATTAAACCACCTACAAATGTTAGCAAATATGCAGAAATGACATCAATGCAGACTTCGTCACAAAACATTACGCAACCATGGAAATACAGGGAACTGACATGTCATCTGACCCTGCTGGGAGCTTTGCCTCCCAACTTCTGAGCAAACAAAGGAAATCGCAGGGTCCCTCCCTTTCTCTCTCATTCTCTTGGCTTCTCCACTGGTCTCTTTCTCCAAAGCAGAGGCTTGGGGAATCCAAAAAACCTGGATGCCATTCTAGACTCATCATATACTAGTTACGTGAACTTGAACGAGTTATTAACCTCTCTGGGTCTCATATTTCGTAACCAAAAAATAAGAAATAAAGAAAACTTCTGCAGTGCACTTGGCAGGAATATTTAATAAAAAACATTAATGAACACTTTACAGAGCCATGTAGAGCATGTCACAGCACTGTGCTTAACATTCTAATCCAGCTATTCTTACCTTAGCCACACACACAAGTCAACTGGGGAGCCTGCAAAAATACTGAAGCCTGGAGGGCACCCCCAGGGAGTCTGATATAACCTGTTTGGGGTAATGAAGCATCACAAATGTTGAAAGCTCTCCAGGTGATTCTAAAGTGCAGCCAAAGTTGAGAACTATTGCTCTATGCAGATTATTTTATTTAAGCCACATAACTACCCTATGAGTTCAGCACTATCCCCTTCCCCCAACTCCCCCCATTTTTATAGATAAGGAAATTAAGGTTTAGAAAGGGTAGAAGATCGCTTGATGGCACAGAGCTAGCAGGGTGCAAAGCTGAAATCTGAATTCACACAGTATGACTGCCAAGACCTCATACATCACAGCCACACTGCGGTGCTACCACTCCACCTACTGAATGTGAAGAAACATCTAGCATGGTCTCTAGCATGCAGCAGATGTTCCAAATTTGGGATCTAATTTTGTTCATTGCTTTTTAGCTTCCCTCCTCTCCATTCTCTGCTCTTCACGATCCCCAGCCCAAAATATTACTTGGAGTTAAGTAGGAGTGAACAATAGGTAAGATTTAGAAACAGGATGGATACAGAAAAAAAATTATTCTGTTTTCCTTCTCTTTTCCTTCCTAAAATCTGGCCATGAGCATACACTTCTTTTATGTTTAAACTCTTTTAAAATAATTATTACAGATAGTATAGTGAAAATATCAGAAATCCAAGGAGAAATTTTTCTACCATCCCTTCTCAAGTTTAAGTCAATGTTTTCATTTGCCTATGTCAACTTCATAAGCATATGTTGTTTTTTGTTTATATTATCATAATATAATTACATAAAGTAGCCTGTTCACATGATGTCATACATATTTTTCCAGAAGATTTGTCTTATAACTCAATTAAGCAGTCTGATACAGCTCTGTAGATAAAGGGAGGTAATTTTACCATTAACTGAGCTGAGACATTTTCATTAAAAGTTTCCCTATTAAAAAAAAAAAAGTTTAGCCTGGTTATTCTGAAAGCTGATATAAAAATCCATAAGCCTATAAAAGTCACACGACATGACGTTTGCCTTCCTTTATTTGCTATATGTTCCTCAGTGCCCACACACCTTACCCCTGTGCCTGGCACAAAGTAGGAGCTCAAAAAATATTTGATGCATATTTGATGATACTTTTCTTGCCTCTACAATAAAGTTGTAAAATAGGATTTCTTAAGAGCAGGGACAGAAGACTCCAAAATTAAGCCTAAGAACAGGGCAGCGTGGACAACAGCAAAGCAGGCAGGAAAGGCAACCGGAAACCCCACGGCAAAGACTAGCTACATTGCCCAGGAGGAAACATGTGGTTTCCTGAATTTCACCCGTTCAAAACCTTCAACCTTTGAAGCATGACATATGTAAACCATGTCAGGGACCCATAGCTGCCCCATCAGTAACACTTTGGGGTTGTTTTTAAGAAGTTGTTTACATTGCTGGGCTCCTCTCCCTAGCCCTATTTCTGGAAGCGATATGAAGTTAGAGGCAGCTGTGGCCAAAAAATAAGGATGCAAAGAATTGAAGTAGGTACACTTCAGAAGAACAACCTATGCAATGTTGTTAGGGGAAGGATTCTTTAGCTAGTATCCATTGGGTCTCCTCTGTATACTACAGAGAGACTTCAGGAAACTGAACACCCTGAAATTGATGTAAGTTGTGTGTGTGTGTGTGTGTGTGTCTGCCTGTCTGTCTAAGGAGGAGAGCTCAGCTTTCATCAGATTCTCATGTCTTCTGGTTTTAAGGTCTGCTCCTCCTTCCACTTCATCAACTCAAGTAGGACTCTTCTGAACCCATCCTTATTTGCTAGGGGCTAGAGATGGGGATAAGAGGCAGGGATGAGAGAAAGAGAAGGTGAAAGACAGGGAACCAACCCTATGAAAGGCCTTCTATTGAGCGAATATATGTGAAAGGCTTAGAGAGTGCCCAGCATGTACAAGGACCCATGTTAGCTCTTATTATTATTCATACTTTATGCCAAGTATTTCATGTTTTCTCAACCCCACAACAATTCTATGAGTTCAGCATAAGTCCCATATCCTGTTTATGAAGAAACTGAGACTCAGAGAGATTGAGTAACTAATCTAGGGTCACAGAGCTAGTGGTGGAGTTTAATGTAATCCCACAGCTTGGCTTCTTACTCTCCACTCCATAGCCTGAATTACTGACCAGGCTTTCAGTCTGGATGCAGCCTCTCCGTCCACCCTTCAGGCTTTCACATCTAAAGCCCAAGGATCCCGCTCTTTCCCTGTCTGTCCATCAGAACAGGCACAGAGACTAAAAATGAGCCTCTTCAAGCCAAGACATAATCTACTTGCTTACATAATACGGCCTCAGTCATCCCACTCAAATTCAACACTCAAAGCCAGGGTTCTGAGTGTTAATTAAAGAAATAAATCATACTTATCACAATTAATTCCCTTGCCTTTACGACACAGCCAAGTCAAAGGCCAGAAGGGAAGGAATGTTTTCTAGTAGTCACAAGCCAGAGCCATGAGAAAGCTTTAAACCAAGCCTACTATTTTCTGGTTTCAAAATCCATGCTAAAAACTTCAATTAGACATCAGCTAACAAAACACCCTTCCATCCCGTGAGAATCATGGGAATTGCCCGGATTGAGCACTTCTTACGTGCTGGCATTTTACATGTGTTATTTCTATGCCTCGAAAGAGCCAAGCAGGCTGGACAGATGCTGCTTGAGAGGGTGTGCAAGCCCCTCAGGGTCCCACAGGCACTGAGTGGCAGAACCAGGCTTGAGCCCAGGCTGTCTGGTGACAGCGTCCGTGCTGTTAACCATTCCCTTCCCACCGGGTCTACATAGTCCCTGTGATTCATGGAACCCAGGACCAACACCGACTCTCGGTTTTCCCTGAAACCTGGCAAAGCTCTTGGGAGGAGACGCGAAGGAAGCAAGACAGACTGACTATAAATATAAGATCCAGGTTCAGGGTCCAGCTCTGCTACTTACTAGCTCTGTGACCTTGGGCAGATCACTTAACCTTCCAAGGCCTCAGCTTTGCAACGGAGATGATTGTTAATGCCGCACATTGCACTGATCTAGAAGAGAACAAGCTGAGGCTTAGTTATGCAAATGTGCGTTTCCTTTATCCCTCCATTTCCCACTAATTCAAGAAAATTAGGTGGGGCCTTTCTCAGCCTCCCCCTTGGCTCATCTTCAGAGTTTTGGCACCCACAGAATTCCACCACCACCTGCCTGGTGCCCCTCTCCTCCCTGGTGGCTACTGCCTAATTTCCCCTCCATTTCTGCAGTGCTCTTGCCTGGCCGGGAGGACGGGCCTTGAGCGCTCAGACCTCTGGTTACTTTCTTCTCTCCTTCCGACTTCGTCTGTCTCTCCTCAGAGCCCCGCGCCTCACGGCAGAGCTCTTCCCTGGGCTGCTCCGCGCTCTGCAGTGCCAGCACCGGGTGCTCGCGGGACTGCGCGTCCCGCCCGTCAGAGAGGGGTGTGACCTGAGAGTTCAGACAGGAGGCGGCTGCTGTGGAGAACGCTCCGCCGCCCGCGGAGCTTTCCCTGACGCGCAGGCTCTCTGCCAGAGCTGCGCGCGCGACGGCAGGGGGCTCCTTCGCACCCGGGCGCCGGGGCCCCAGCCCTCCCGCGGCCGCCGCTCCGGTCCACCATGAGGTCGCCTTTCTACAGCTGCCACAACGCCACCTCAGTGGAGAAGGGCAACTCGGCGACAATGGGCTGGTTGCTTTTCAGCGCGGGCCTCCTGGGCAACCTCCTGGCCCTGGGACTGCTGGCGCGCTCGGGGCTGGGATGGTGCCCTCCGCGCCCGCCGCGCCCGCAGCCGTCGGTCTTCTACGTGCTGGTGTGCGGCCTGACAATCACCGACTTGCTGGGCAAGTGCCTCTTGAGCCCTGTCGTGCTGGCTGCCTACGCGCAGAACCAGAGCCTATGGGTGCTCGTGCCCGCATCGGGCAATTCGCTGTGCCAAGTCTTCGCCTTCTTCATGTCCTTCTTCGGGCTCGCCTCCACGCTGCAGCTCCTTGCCATGGCGCTGGAGTGCTGGCTCTCCCTGGGGCACCCCTTCTTCTACCGACGGCACATCACCCCGCGCCGGGGCGCGCTGGTGGCGCCGGTCGTGAGCGCCTTCTGCCTGGCTTTCTGCTCACTGCCTTTCGCGGGCTTCGGGAAGTTTGTGCAGTACTGCCCCGGCACCTGGTGCTTTATCCAAATGGTCCACGAGGAGGGCTCGTTGTCGGTGCTGGGCTACTCTGTGCTCTACTCCAGCCTCATGGCGTTGCTGGTCCTCGCCACCGTGCTGTGCAACCTGGGCGCTATGAGCAACCTCTACACGATGCACCGGCGCCTGCGGCGCCTCGCGCCCTCCAGCACCAGGGAGCTGCACGCCGTCGAGAGGGAGGCGTCCCCACAGCCCCTGGAGGAGCTGGATCACCTCCTGTTGCTGGCCCTCATGACCGTGCTGTTCACCATGTGTTCCCTGCCCGTAATTGTGAGTCTCTGGGCGCCGAAGCTGTAGGGCACTGGGGCGGTCGGGCCGCGGGCGCGGGGCGGGCAGGGTGGAGCGCGATGGACGCGGTGCGAGAGAAGCTGCGCCCTAAGCTAGGCGGGTTTGTTGCAGCGCTCCCCGAGTCGTATTCCCTCCACAACCCCAAGATATAATCCAAATTGTGGGGTGAAAAGACGGAAAGTTAGAGAACTGAAGGGAAAGACCGAGCCTGACGCTGTCTCCTTAGCTTAACAAAAGAGCCCATTTGGCAGAACCCCCTCCTCTCTGCTTGCCTCTGAGGAGAACTTAAGGTCATTTTTGCTCCCCAGACCTTCGAGGAGCAGAATTTGCATCCTTCTTGGCAATACAAGTCCTCTACCCCCCGAAGGCCAGGTGATGTCTTGTTAGACCTGCCCATGATTTTAGTGGTATGAGAAATAGGCAAATGGTGTCTGGGGGTTCTTCACCGGGGTGTTGGCGTGGAAAGGGAAAAAGGGAAGTTTTAATTCTGCCAGAATGGTTTGCAGA
This sequence comes from Eulemur rufifrons, assembly GCF_041146395.1. Classification (NCBI taxonomy): domain Eukaryota; kingdom Metazoa; phylum Chordata; class Mammalia; order Primates; family Lemuridae; genus Eulemur; species Eulemur rufifrons. The sequence continues at coordinate 83,138,857 of NC_090984.1, forward strand.
GGTAAATGACTAAAGGCATAGGTTTAATTTTGGAAAGCTTGTGGGTAAAATTGGAGGCGCTGCCGCTGCCACCCAGGAATGGTGGTGGTAGAGGCTGAGGCTGTTTCAGCTGGTCATGTGATTTTTGACAACCTGTCTTGACAGGTTTTTTTTCTATCGTGGCAAGTGAGGTGACTTGAAAGCCATTATCTCAGGTTTCAATTTACTAATGGGGATGGTGGTGGAGATTGAATTACCTCGTGGTTTTGAAGGCAGTGGCCCCTGGGGTCCCCGCCAAGACCCCTGGGAGAGGCTGAACCTTGAGAAACCTTATTCGATTCCGTATTGCTTCTCTCCTTTCCTCCACCCCCAGTGTACCTGTTCAACAAGAACAGCATTTAAATACATTACATTGCCAATTCTGTGTCTTTGGAGTCCTGAGACTTATGTGAATAGGAAAAGTTGTCAAGTTTCTTGTAACAGTGTAGCTGTAGCAATTTTGGATGTTACTGTCAATGATGGATGAAGGGAGAAATATAAAGTGATTTTACCTTAAGTCCTTAATGTGTGGGAAAAGAGTAGTTATAGCATCATTATACAGGAGCAGAATCAGAACTCCCCAAAATAAATAAATATATCTATATAGATACAGATATAGGTATAGATGATATATAGCAGTGGTTATCAAACTTTAGCATGCTCAAAATCATCAGCATAGCTTTTAAAAAGAAAGATGGCTGGGCACCATTTCCCAGAGTTTCTGATTTAGACATTTTTGAAGAACTTTTGTTCTTAAGTTCCCAGGTGACACCAAAGCTTCCGATTCAGGGATCACGTTTGTAGAACCACCCTCTAAAACAGGAGTTGGCAAACCACACAGCCCACAGGCCAAATCTGTTTTGCCTGCTGTCTTTGTACAGCTCTGGAGTTAAGAATAGTCCTTACAAACAAATATTTGCATTCAGTTAGATGATAGGGCCCAAGGGATATGAGCTCCAATTAAACCAAAAACCATGCCAAGAAAACATTTCATTCTTCTCAGTAGATGTGTATTACAAAAAAATCATGTAGTCAGTCATCATTGTTATTATTGTTATATTTTTAATTTCATCAATAAAAAGTTGTGCAAATCTGTTTTCTCTCATAAGTACCTATCAAATAGTCATGATTTTGCCCCTTGGCCAGTAAAACCTAAAATATTTACTATCTGGCCCTTTACAGAAAACTTTTACAGACCTGTATTTTAGAGTGAAAGCTGCATTTACCTATGCTGTGATAAAAGCAGACAGTCAAATGCATGGAAATTTTCATCTGAGTTTGAATGTTTTAGTAAGACTAATACTAAAAGCAGCATGATACAGTGGAAAGAACATTGCAATTGGACATGTCTCTAAGGGGATATGAGTAACTTAGGGTACTGCAAGAATTGAAGGAATAATGAAGTTGAAAATGATTTTCTAAAAAATTTGTAAAGTTCCAAATATATGTAATGTTGATAGCATTTTTCACAGGAACCATCATTTTCTAGAAAGGGTAAGGGTTTTAGCATCAGACATGAGTTTGAATCAGCCTTCATCACTTACTAACTATAGTAGAGACTTATTTACCCTTTCTGACCTTATGTTCCTCATCTGTAAAATGAGGATAGTCATACGTGTTCTGTAAAATAACTAGGAAGATTTGAAATTATATACATATATATGGGGGTGTGTGTGTGTGTATCTCCTAACCTAGTGCCTGGCCTCAATAATTAGCATCACTATTATTAATAATTATAACTTCCATTTATTATTATTTCTTTCTAGACATAGATAATTAAGAAATACGATCTCCAAAATAAACACTGTTATATAAAAAAGCTAATTATGGAAAGTGACTATCAAGGCACTTTAAAATAGCATTTGTATTCTTGAATAAATGGGAACATTCAAATTATTGCATCATATATAACTATGTAATAGACTACATTTAAATATTTCTAATTCTGAATTATTCCTCTTTTTTAAAATTATTACCTTGATAAGAGAAGTAATACAAGGGATGTTCCAATTACTCCACTGATCATAGACAGAAAATTTTAAAATAATTAAATGACACGTACTGTGTATTCTGATTCCACATGTTCATTTGAAGAAGGGAAAGAAAAAAGAGACAAAATAATGATTTAGACCATACTTATTTATAAGCAATACATAACCACAGCACTAAAGAATACTGAGGAATTATAATTACTAAAACTGTGCTAAGGAAACGTTCCAAAAATTAAGCTTTCGTGAATACTGAAAAAAAAACAAGAGATAGTGTTATCTAGTCTTAGGCAGTGGTTCTCAGACAATTTTTGGTCTAAGGGCACCTTTATACTATTAAAATTATTAAGGACCTAGACAGCTCTTTTTTATGTGGATTATATCTATCAGTATTTATCATACTAGAAATAAAGCTAAGAAATTATATTAATAAAAATATTATTACAAAACAAGATAACAAAATGTACTTGTGGTTTTACATAGGTATAAGGAAAACTGGGATTTCAAAATGATTTAATGAACAATAGTAAGATTACAGAGATTATAGGGTAAATAAGAAAATCATCTTAAGAGCACAGAAGTATTGAAAGTCTCTGAAAATGCACATATGTATACATTCAACCTACTATATTACAAAGTAATACAGAAAACACAAGAATATATGAGCACATAGTCCATTAGTTGTGGAAGTGATGATGTCATATAGTTTCGTAAAACTCATTGTATACCTGTGAGAGAATGAGAGTGAAAAAGGCAAATAGTATCTTTTTATGAAAATAGTTTTGACCTCGTGGACCCACTGAATGAGTATTGGAGACCCCCACACTTTGGAAACTACTCTTCTAAGGAATGGAACTAGCAATTGGAAAAATAAGGCTGTATCTGAAGGTTGGGGGAAACATAAACAACAACAGCAACTTACCCATAAAATAAATATTTCATTAAGCTGGTGAAGAGTTTGTTGGAGTATGATTTTTTGTTAACTTTACAAGAATGCTGGATTAGAATATGATACTTAACTAGACTGAATTTTCAAATTTCCAATTTGATATAGCAGGAAGAAAGTATGGAGAATATAGCATGAGCTTTAGAGGCATTTTGCAGTATATTCTCTAAAGCGTATAACATATTTTCATCAAAATTATTTTTACCTTAGAAAACCTGAGTGTACTAGAGGCTGGTGGGGGCATAGAGATGGATGAGAGAGGGTGATTGTGTATAGATTAGATGTTACTGTTGAAAGGTTTGAAAGCCAGGTAAAGATAGATATGAGCTTGTGTAATCACTTACATCAGAATCCATGGAGTCAGAGAAGTGAATAGAGGGTATTCTGCATGCATTGAGATAGTTCTTGTATGTGTACCATTTTGGTAGTCAGAAAGAATGGGGTGGGATGTTCCTTCCACGGGAGGCTGCTAGAGGCACGTAAGGGATGGTAGGCAAGAGAGGGGCCCAGGGAAAAGGATCTGAAGCAGATTTAAAGGGAAAGAGCAGAGGATGAAGTGTGGGGTGTTATGGTGGGTGGACTGGATAGAAGAGGGCCTCAGAATCTAGGGAGGTCTTCCCAGCAGGGATGTCCAGCCACGGAGTTGGCAACAGCAATATCTGTTGCTCAATGACTCCTAAAAATCCATCAGAGGGCACTCTGCTCACACAGGTCCTTTTTATGGAATCTGAGTCACTGTAAAAATGCCAGGTGTAGAATAATACACTTCCAACACAAATCAAGTGACTTGAAAATACAAATAACCTAATAGAATTGACATGGATAAATACTGCTTAGAAATAAAATAGTTTGTTTTAATTATACAAATATCATTCAGTTGCTCAGATCCCAACTAATCAAGCAAACTTAAATAGTTGGAGTTACATTTTGCCACACTCCACTTTGAGCAGAAAGGGGCCACTGTGAAACAAACTCATGTAAAGTATTTGCTTTTAAAGTCAATTTAAACATATAGCCTATTGTCATCTGTGTATCCATTCAGCACATATCTGGTGCCTACCATGTCCAAGACACTCTGTAATATTTATTGTGGGGATTTAAAATGAGAAAAACATCACATGTGCCTGCATAAACTATAACACAGGAGAAAGGGTAATGCTTATGGTCACAGGGGAGTTTAGAGGAGGAAAGGATCCACTAATTGATAAAATAACAATGCTAGCTAATTATTTGGTTCTTATGATATGCTAGAACTGTTCTTGAGGTTTTATTCATACCATCTCATTCAAACTTCACCATAATCCTGGAAAGTAGATACAGTGATCCCCATTGTAAAGATTAGGAAGTAGAATAACTTGCCTAAAGTTGCACATTCAAAGAGGGGATTCTAACCTAAGTAGTCAGATTCTGCAGCAGATGTGCTTAGTCACTGCCTCAAAGAGGCTTCCTAAAGGGGGTAATATTTGAGGTGGACCTTGAAGGGAAGTAAGATTAGGGCATGTAATCAGTTTCCATACCTGTAAAATGGGGATAATGATCACACTTACTTCATAGGATTTTTGTAAGGATAAAATGAATTTTTTTAAAGTAAGGTATTTAGAACAATGCCTAGGAATATTGTATAGCTCTACAGGGCATTTGCCATTAGTAGTATTAAACAGAAAAGATGGGAGAGGGCGTCCAGATATAAGTAACAGCTGACCCCAATGAAGGCATCTTCCTAAGTGCATTAGATTGGAGTGGCAGAAATGCTCTATAGAGAAGAAAGTAGAAAGCTAAGGAAATGATTATGGGAAAATGCATCTTCTACAGAGACGTTGCTTGATTGCCTTAAATGGATCTGTTCTCTTATCCATATCCCCTCCTACTAATACTGAGTTTGCACATTTTCTGTTCCATTAGAGTCCATGTGTCCCATTATAGAGTTAGAGTTTCAGTAGGCATGAGGAATGTAATGGCAAAAACAAAAGGTGGCCGGCCTCAGGCAGAGTGGGAGGCAATGGTGGTGCTAGTCTAGACAGCAGCGTTGGCTGAATGGCAGGAAAAGCTGTGCTTTGAGGCAGTTTTGCAGGGCTCTGAGAAGGCTGCAGAGACCTCAGGGAAGATCAAGACAGTAACAGTTGGTTAGACACACGTAAGCAGCCTTATATTTTTGTGCGTGTTTTCCCCACTAGCCTGAAAAAAAAAGGATGTCAACCATGAAAAGGTAACAATCAAATCTATGCTAAGAATAAGTAGAGCAGTTTACATGAGTTGAACAGTTCCTCTTTCAAGTTACCTCGTGCCTTTTCATTGTTTGTTGTATTTCTTGTCTCTTCACATTGATTAAAATGTCTGTTTCACTGGTGTCTCCATATATGTGAGTTTCATAAGTGTGACTTATTTCTGAGTGAACTGATAAAAGAGGATAGGAAGCAGACAGAAGAAGGAAAGGAGAACTGAAGAAAGTATGGATTGTAAGAATACTAGCTGGAAAGAGAATCTGTATTTATGGAAGCATGGTGACCCTGTTTGTAAAAGACTCAGCAGATGCTCATGGGCTGGCAGGGACCCGGGAACTGGAGCCCACCAGGTAGAACAGCCTTCAGGGACTTAATCAGACGGGGTCTGTGATGTATACCTCAACTTCTACCGACTTCCCAGGTCTGCCCCTACCTTCCCGGCTCCCCATGTGCACCCAGCAGCTGCAGTAGCCTTAGCTGCTTATCAGTTCACCAAAAATGAGTATTCCAAGCTAAACTGCAGTGTTCTTACAGAAACTTAAGTGAAGTAAGTGAATTTATTGCTGCCATCAACCTTTCAATATCATAATGGAATATTTTTCTTCAAAACAGTATCGTGCTTACTATGGAGCGTTTAAAGATGTCAAGGAGAAAAATGGAACCTCTGAAGAAAAGGAAGACCTCCGAGCCTTGCGTTTTCTATCTGTGATTTCAATCGTGGACCCTTGGATTTTCATCATTTTTAGAACTTCACTATTTCGGATGTTTTTTCATAGGATTTGCATAAGACCTATTATATATAAGACTTGGCACAGCACTTCCTGCCAAACTAACATGGAATCCAGTCTGTGACCGTGTTTTACACTCTCTGGTAAGCTGAGGAAAATATCGCATTTTCAAAGAACCATGGTGTTTTAGAAAATCTTACAATTTAAATTCTTAAAAATTATTTCCCTTAACCAAAGCATCTAAATATATTTTCAAAAGTATTTAACATATGTTAACAATGTGTTGTCACTCTATAGTCATGAACCCCTTTAGTGCATTTTTTCATTTTGTGTTAACAGCAACTAAAATTTCATATATTGTAAACAATGTTAAAAGTCTTAAAGCAATGATATTAATTGTCCCAACATTTGTACTTGGTGGCCCTAATTTTTGGAGAGGTCTTGAGACCTATGCATCTACAGTTATGTGATAGATGTTTTTAAAAAGCATAACAATTTCTTACCCTATTCATTTCTAGTGAAATCTGATTCCTTCATTTCATATTATAATTGCCCTGTTTAGTTCTTTTCTTTGCCAGTTGTTCTAAGGATAGCCTAAATTACACATGCCCCTAAGAGAAGTGAAGTGGGAAATATGACCAGGTCAGGCAGTTGGAGGGGCCTTCCCCAGCCACCATCTGGGGAGGACTCACTGCCTCATGTGGACACCCAAATCCATAAGTGGGCACAAGGCAAGATATGACTGGCATACATCTCAGACAAGAGAAAATTAATTTTTACCTTTTGAAGTCCAATTTCTTTTGTATTGAGGCAGGGGTGTCAGTAGGAATCAAAATTTGGGAGTAGGCTGCAAAATGTTCTTTCAGTTTTTGGAACCTCCATTTTACAAAAAGTTTTATCATATTGATGGATTCTTTGGTGGAAGGATTTATGCTTCTTTGAAAAACAGTGCTGTGCGACTTACCAGAGAACCATGTTTACTATTTGACTGTGGGAAGCAGCCTGGCATTGGCAAGAGCAAAAACCCCACCCAGGACTTAGTTGAGGGTGGTGACAATGGCCTCAACATCTACCTTAACAGCTACCTGTTACAGCCATATTCTGCTCTTTGTGGAAACAGTAAGATCTTATTGAGGTTCCTGAGAGCTACACTTTCAAAGCTGGAGCTGGATGCAGCTCGGAAGGAACATGACTGAGCACTTTAACTGTAATTTGAAAGTTTACAAAGGTTAGCAACGTGAAGACCTAAAGGGAAGAGTGGGGAAATGCAGCTGCAGCTGAAAAGGAGACTGTAAACCCAGTGAGCAGGTAAGAGCTTTCACTTTGGGTAAAAGAACAGATAGGGAAGGGGAGAGGGGTTTCAGCATCTCTGGAGATGCTTCGCGTACGCAACACACTTGGCCTGAGATGCAGAGCCTGCTACATTTGAGGAGTCTTGACACCTCCGGCCAGCAACTCCTTCCGAAGACAAGAGTACAAGTATTTATCTTATTTCCAGCTTAGCAGTAGCCTCATTTTTTTTCATTTCTGGTTCTTCCAGTATCTCAGAGATGGCATAAACCTGGAGATACAGATGCAATTTTTTTGTATAGCACAACTGTGAAAAAGCCAAATCAGGAATACAAGATGTTTAATTTAAGAGTATGACATGATGAAAAAATGTAATTGTTTTTGAAGTTTAACTTTCATTTGTATGTTTAATATATAAGTGTGTGTGTGTTTTATTGTCAGAGGAAGTGCGTCACTTTTGTACTCTCTTTTTGCCAGGTGTGTTATGATAACTGTCCAGATAACCTGAAAAGGTCCCAGATGAATCAATAAACATAATTTTATAATATTTTTCAGAGGAAATTACTTTTCTTCAAATGAAAGGAAAAGGCTTGGTTTTCTTTTTTGAGCAAACAGTTGCCGGCAATATTTCATTCCCTAGCAGTTTGATAGTGTGAATTTTTACATATTGTTCTATTAGCATTTATATGATTTTAAATAAGTTGTCATAGATTTATTTAAGGTATTTAAGGACTTAGTGCTCCTCTTTGTTTTTTTCCAAAATGTGGACATACCATCTTGATGAAATCCATGTTAAGTTAAAATCAACTCCAGTGATCTTCAGTGATTTATTCATTAGTTCATTAAATAATTGACACAGACCCTGTGCCAAGCAGTTGGTTAGGTACTGAGGAACAGAATAAATAATACTCAGACCCGGTTCTGCTCATTTGCCTCAGGGGGAGACAGGAATGTAAACAGTTACAATACAGCATAGAAATTCTCAGTAGTAAAAGCACACACAGAGTACTATTCAAAGAGGAGGCCCAAACTAGGGACAATATGTAGAGTTGTCAGGAGAACTCCACAGGGAGAAGATGCTTAAGTTAGGTATTGAAAATGGGTAGGAATTTTGACTCCAATTGAAAACTAAAAAGAACACAAAGAAATAGTTTATATAAGAGCAAATACATATGGTTAATAAATATTTTAAAAATCCAGCCTAATCAAAGAAATGCAAAAATAAATTCAAATCATCAAGGACCAACAAAAAATTATGACTTAATAACAAAGAAGTTATTCTAAGAGGAACATTCATGTTCCCCTGGTGAGTTTGTAAATTTGTACACCCTTTCTTGATAGCAACCTGACAGTGTATATCAAGAGCCTAAAGTGTTCTTTTCTATTGCTCCAGTAATTCCACTCTAAAATTCTCTCCCAAAAAACAATCAGTGGTCCTGGACAAGCAGCAGTATCATCGCCTGGAACTTACAAGAAATGCAGATTATCTGGCCCCCACTCTGACCTGAATCAGAATCTCGGATGAGGCCCGCAATCTATGCTTTAACATGCCCTTCAGGTGATTCTCATGCATGTTAAAATTTGAGAACCACTGCTCCACACAAAAAATAAAAAGACAAAAATAAAGACAAGAAAATATGCAATAGACTCCAGTTTTGCTTCTCTGACCTCTGATTCTCAGATCGTTTCAGTTGCAAGTAATCACTCACACCTGAACTCCCATAGCATTTTATCTATAACGTTCTTAAGGAAGTTACAGCTTTTAAATATCTTTACTGGCAGCAGTCACTGATTTCTTTCCCATGTTTAGAGTTCTGATAGCAGTGATGAGACCTGTCTCACCTACTTGGACCATGGAAGTAAAGATGCTCCCTCAGATGTGCTGTTTCTTTGGCCTCTTGTGGACACTTTTTGGGCCTAGCCTGACAGTTTTTCCATGTGAAAGAAAACACACTAAAGAGGCTTCATTCACAAAAACATTTCCAGAGATTATATCTGAAGTGAGCTTTAATTGGGGATTTAATAATATTTTTTTTAGCTCTCTATAGGATAGAAATCTCCATTAAAATATGTAAAGCTTTTTCTAAACTTTTTCAGTTTGACCTTTTTATATATTTCCAGGGATACATTATGTAAGGTTTTTGGATAGACCGGCGCCAGAGAAAGAAAGACGAGCAGAGTTGAAAGGGGTCACGGAAAGGGGTGGCGCAGCCAAGACCTCAGAGCGGCTGGCACAGCCAAACGCCCTTCCCGGGTTTCAGCACCAAATGTAAGGTTTTTGGATTGGCTGGCGCCATAGAAAGAAAGACGAGCAGAGTTGAAAGGGATAAGTAAAGAGGCTTTATTGGGGTGCTCCCAGGTGGGGTTAACGGGTCCCAAGAGAGGGGCCTGGGTGAGCCTCATGGTCCCACGAGTGGAACCAGAGAAGCCGCCCTGCCCAGAAGTCTGGGTGGGCTTATATACGTTTTTAGGGAAGGGGGATGGGAGTTTCTCTGGAGGGAAGGTTTCGGCGGGAAGAGTGAGGAATTTCTTTGTTTCAGCTTTAGGGTGGGTATGGAGGAGTAGGAGGGGCTTCTTCTTTTTCCATTAGGGAGGGGAGGGGTGCCCGCCACCAGCCTTACACATTATACATTTCATCTCCCTTTCCATGCATTAAAAGCCTGGAGGACTAGTTAGTCACCTATTTTTTTCTTATTTCCCCTAGTAACTAAGATATATACTGTAGAAGGCTTATAAATATACTATAAACATATATTGAACAAAAGGTGTTCTCTCTCATGACATCCCCAAAACCGAAGTATATTCAACAAGAGGCTGCTATGACTTGGTCATAGTTTCCTCTGTACCTAATAAATGTTCTTATTCCAACATATAAGGACTTTTCTCTTAGGCCATCCAAAGGTGAAAATAATAAATGCAGGAGGAAATATTTTTGTTCTATATTTTTTTCCTACTGTCATAGATATTATGGAAATTAACATCATGTATGTTTAAATTTTATCTAGGAAATAGCAACTCATAATTAACAAAATTAATAATATGAAAAGTTTGTGTATTAGGCAATTTTAACGTTGTAAAACAACTTTGTCTTACTGAAACAGTGTTGAGTGACCTTCTCTTGTAATTATTCTCTTGAGTGAGGCTAAAATTGCTGATCTGGGTGTTCCCAGCATGGCCTCTAGGTGGGGAAAGCTGCACTAGCAGGGGGGTGGTGCTGTGACTTAGGGCTTCCTCTCCCTGCCTTTCCACAATTGCCTAACTCAGGGGAATGAATCAGCAGGTCTCACCTGGTATCAGCAAGGTGAACATTCCAATCTTCCAGACAATTTAAAAAACTACACAAACTCAAGAGTCAGTTGACTCTTTAAAATCTTTGCAGTGAAGGTGTATAGAAACCTATCATGCTCTAGTTACAAAGGGTATGAAATCAAATGTAGGGAGAAGAAATAAGCTTGATTTTTTTTGTTTGCTATGATACTTAAATGCTTAAACCAGAGAGGACAATAAAGCATAGTGAAGTCAAATATGATAAGAAAGTATTTTAAGTCAGGTACATAGGGTCTTATAATGATCCAAATCTTATGAAAGCATTTGTAATCTAATTGGAAACACAGGACAAACTAGAAATTAAAAATCATACAATGTGATGCAAATGTTACCAAGTGATACAGTATGGGGCATACCTTTTAAAACAACAAAGCCCCAAATCACAGATAATTGATGTTTAAAATTAGTCTTTCAGTGCATTATATAGACACCTGGGCAAACAATGAAGTTGGTAGCTTGCCAACAATTTCTTATCACTACAAAATAACATATGGAAATGTAAGTGCCACAAAACTTCATAATGAATTGGAAAAGACTTCTTTCATTCTCTCCAACTCCCAGAGTTCTCAATTAGATAAAGTGCAATGATTTACTAATTAATGATTGATAATCCGAAATAAAAGTGAACCCCCACAAAGCTAAAGGTAAAAAGGGGACCAAAAAAAAAAACTTGTATTAGGCAAAGTAGAATTTAAGGCAGTAAGTTTTAAATGGTTAAATGGTTAAAAAGTCAACATATGACTATAAGATACAATCAGTACTAAATTTATAGCACTTGAGTTATTTTGACCAAATAACATGGCACTAAAAATACAGAGGAAAACACTTTAGAAACACTTGAGAAATCAAAATAACACTATTATCATGGATGATTTTCATGCCCCACCATCAATCGAGGTAGATCAAATAGACAAAAAGACATTTGTTTAAATATATTTATGTTTTTGTTGCCACATCACTAAAAACTCAAATGGAATTTTACCAAATTGGCAGGGTATGTTTAGGATGGACTGTGTTTAAGCGTAGGCTGTGATATAGACCTATAATTCTTTGGTGGCCCTAGAGGCACTTCAAGAAAGACATGGAGCAGCTCATACTGAGATGCAAGAAGAGGCCTGAGTGACTTCCAAAGATACATGCCATATGTGAAATGATACTATGGGCAGAGAAAATGAATAGTGTTTGAAATACGAGCCCCAAGCCCAAAGTCATAAAGACACAATTTCTGACTGTTAAATGTAGATTTGTAATCCAGCTGCTACATGCATTCCAAATTGTGTATAGTACTATCGAGGATGAGTATCATCAGGATTTTATTTAGTTAGTAATAGTTAGCAATCCTCCAAGGATGTGAGAAGCCAGCTAATGAATTACATCAATGTAGTAGACAGCTTCTGAAAGAGCTGCGAATGGTCCCTGTCTCCCTGCCTCCTGGTATTCGTGCCCTTGGGTAATTCTCACCCCTCAAGTATGAGCTAGACCTGGAGACTTGCTTCGAATGAGTGGAATACAGCCAAAAAATAAATAAATAAATAAAATAAAATCAAGGATGTTACACCCCAGATTAGGTTACAAAAAAGCCTTCCTTGCTTGCTTGCTTCAGTGGAAACCAGCTGCCATGCTGTGAGCTGTCCCGTGGAGGCCTTTGGCCAGCAGCCAGCAAGGAACTGAAGTCCAGCGACCCAGGGGGAACCAAATCCTCCAACAGACACACGAGTGTTCTTGGAAATGGATCCTTCTGAGCCCAGCTTCAAGCTGACTGAAGCCCCAGCCAACATCTTGATTGAAGCCTTGTGAAAGACTCTGAGCCAGAGTCACAGGACCCACCCAAGACACACCCAGATTCCTCACCCACAGAAACCATGAGGTGAGAAATGTTGTTTTAAGCCAGCAGTCACAACCTTTTTGGCACCAGGGACGAGTTTCATGGAAGACAATTTTTCCACAGACCAGGGGTTGGGTGGGAGTGGGGGGAAGGTTTCAAGATGATTCAAGCACATTACATTTACTGTGCAGTCAAACCTCTCTGCTAATGATAAATTGTATTTGCAGCTGCTGCCCAGCACTAGCATCACCGCCGCAGCTCCACTCAGATCATCAGGCAGTGGATTCTCATCAGCAGCGTGCAAACTAGATCCCTCGCATGCGCAGTTTACAGTAGGGTTCGCACTCCTATGAGAATCTAATATTGCTGCTGATCTGACAGGAGGCGGAGCTCAGGTGGTGATGGGAGCGATGGGGAGCAGTTGCAAATACAGATGAAGCTTCCCTCTATCACCCACCACTCACTTCCTGCTGTGTGGGCCAGTTCCTAACAGGCCACGGACCAGGGGTTGGGGACCACAGTTTTAAGCCACTAAATTTTGGGGTAATTTTTTCAGCAGTCACAGATAACTAATACAATTAATTTATTTCCAATTAAATTAATGGATATCAAATTATATACAAATCCACAGCATATTTTATTGACAAATATGACACATGAACTATTTACAAGCCATGATTGTATACTAGGCTACAAGGAAAAATTTCCACAAATGTGAGAAAGCAGAAAGTAAAAGTACATTTTCTCTGATTAGGAAATACAGTTTTATTCAAGTTGAAACCAAAATAATCTCTCTAATTACATAGAAATTTTTCTTCTTTCTGTATATATCATACATACTAAATGGTGAAAACAACATGCATATAATTTTAAATAATATAAATAATTATAAAGTGAATATCCATGCAGACATCATGCAGGTCAAGAAACAGAACACTGCCGGTACCAGAATCCCCTGTGTGCCTTCCCTGGTCATAGTCTCTCCCTCTCCCTAGAGGTAAACGCTGTCCTGATTTTTGAGAAATTGTGTTTTTGCTTTTCTTTATTTTACCACCTATGTGTGCATCATAATATATCCATCTTTTTCTAAGCCTAGCAGTATGTCTTTCTCAAGCCAAGCAAGATGTCTTGGGTCAGATTCCTCACATGCAGAGTCCAGGACAAGGAGTCAGGTGCATGTGGTATGTAGAGTTCCTGCTCTCAGGGGAAAAGTAGTGAAGACAGCAAGGTGGGGCAAGGACAGGAGTGAAGCAAGGATGAAGTCTCAGCCTCTGCCTGGGCCCAAGGGGGACTCTGGAGCTAGACTAGCACTGCAGGGTTGGTCCCACTAAGACACCTGTGGTCAGTAAGCCTTTGGCCAAGGTGTTTCGGGGGTGCTCTTTGAGCCAAGGGCAACTTTCTAGAGAAAGGGCCAGTTCCTCTGAGCTATTAGTAACCAATACTCAGAGGAACTGGAGGTGGGGACACTGGCCTGGAATAGGAAATATGGATGGTATCCCCTACATAGTATGTTTGTGAGATTCACGCTTACTGTGTGTATGGCTGTAGTTCATAATTTTCATTGCCAAACAGTATTCTACCATATGAACATGTGACATGCTGGCAATGAACATTTGCTGCTTTAACTATTCTTATCATGTCCTGTGTTGGACATACGTAAGAATATCTCTAAGGCATATACCTAGGAGTAGAATTTCAGGGTTGTAGGATAGGTGCACCTTTATTATATTATAAAATTGTTTTCCATTACACTACCACCAGCATTGTTTGGTAGTTTCCATTGCTTTGCATCATTGCCAACACAACACTCCTGTTGTTAGATTTTATTTTAGCCATTCTAGTAAGTTTGTAATGGTATCTCATTGAGGTTTTAATGTATTTTCCTTGTTAATAATGATGTTGCATACCTTTTCATACTCGTATTGGCTGTTTGGAAATTCTCTTTTTATAAAGCTTCTGTTCAAATCTTTTGCCTAATGTTTAAATATAATGTTTATCTTTTCATATTGATTTGTAAGTGTCCTACCTACTGTTACTTTGTCAGTTATATGTGTTACAAAAATTTTTTTCCCATTCCATAATATCTTTTCACTCTCATTTTGGTGACTTTTAATGAATAGAAATTTTTTTTATGAGGATCTAATTTATTAAGCTTTTCTTTTATAGCTAAGCTTTTTATGTCTTATTTGAGAACTTTTTTCCAAACCTGAAATCATGAAACATTTTTCTATATTACTTTATAAAAGCTTTGTAGTTTTGCCTTTCACTCTTGGATTTTAACCCACCTGTGATTTATTTTGTGTATAGTGTGATGTAGATATCAAATTTTGTATTTTTACCATATAAATGATTATCCTAGTATCACTTATCAAAAAGTTCATCTTTTTCCTATTGATATTAAGTATCATCTCTGTCACATATCAAGTTTCCAAATTTGTCTGTGCTTATTCCATTGGCCTGTTTTCCTAGGGGTTACAGACTTACAGAGGCTGCCAGCACATGCTTGTAACTTCCCCGGGATACGGTTTTTCTTTTCTTTCTTTTCTCCTCCTCACTGTTCAACATCAAAGAACTTTTTTTCTTAAGATCTCCTGAGGGGGCAGTGGGGAGGGGGTGTTTGGGAGTGAAAGTGGGTTTCAGTTTACTTCTGGTTCATTCCCAAACTAAGGAAATAGCCCTTTAGGGTCCTGATTCCAGAAGGTTTCCTATTAGACTCTCCACCTTTGCCAGAACTTAAGACTTTTATTTCTGAACTTGTGGACCCTGAGAGTACATAAAAATAAAACCCAGGTTTCCTTAGTTGGTATATGTCCTCAGAGACAACAGCAACTTTTGTGTTTTCCTTTTCCCTCTAGATTCTTATTGTCATTTAGATAAATCCTTACTATTTTATCACCTTTTCTCATGCTTTTCAGGCTTTTGAAATTTTATACAGCATTTTTAAGTTGTCTTCAACTGGAAGATTAGTATAAATAGTCTAGCCTGCTACACTACCCAAAACATAACTCAATTTAAGTTTTCAGATTGTCAAATAAGTATGGGAACAGGGAGGGAATCTCTTAAATGAAATAACTAAAATTATTTAGTAAAAAATTAGAACAAGATCAGTTAATTAAAAATGTACAGGAGATAGTCAATCCTGTATTTTAGAAGTAAATCATAGCAATAAGTACTTCTCATATTAAAAAAGAGAAAGAGAAAAAGAACACAGATCCTAAGTAAATGGGATTAAAAATGAAAGATACATGAAAGAATGAGAAAAAAATATAAGTAAACTAAAAACCGATCCTTTGGGAGGGTGAGAGGTAAGGAAGACAAGCTTAAATTAATCAGGAAAATAACACAAAACCAACAAAATTAAAAATAAAGGAGATATGACAATGATAAAAATTAGCAAATGCAGGAAGATAGTTGGTGCCAGTAATTTTCAGTCTGCTCCCCAGATCTGCAGGGGAGCAGGGAGCATGAGAGGAGCAGGCCAGGCATCAAATCAGGAAGGGTCCAGACCTTTCCCCATCGGGTCACCCAGAGCAGCTCCATCTACAATGATACTTAGACTTGACCAAAAATACCACACAGAAAAGATAAGCATTATAAATTGTGTTGGGGTTCCCCAAGATCACCCCTAGTTTCAAGGATTCTCTAGGAGGACTCACAGGATTCAGCATATAGTTGTACTCATGGCCATGGTTTATTACAGTGAAAGGATACAAAGGAAAATCACCAAAGGGAAAGATCACATGGAGTGAAGTCGGAAGAAAACCAGGCCCAAGCTTTCTCGAGCCTTTTCCCAGTGGAATCAGTCACACCAATACGCTTCATTTTCCAGCAACAAACTGACAACACCTGTGAAGTGTTGTCTATCAAGGATGCTCATTGGAGACTCAGTGCCCAAGGTTTTGTGGGGAGTTGGTCACATAAGCAGCCTCTTCCTGGCACAGACAAAAATTTCAGACTCCTAGAAGGAAATCAGGTGTTCAGCATAAACTATGTTGTGTGCACAAAACAGTCTGTGCAGTAAACCTCCCTTATCATGTAGGGAATGGCAGGAGCCCTCCCAAAATCTAGGTTTCTAGATGTCAACCACATGCAGGTGACCTTGCAAACAGGCCTTTCTAAAAATAGCAGTCTCAGGCCAGCTATCTTAATTCTTTCCTACATGCAAAATTTTATAAGAAAAAAAAGCAAAGTATCATTCTTAACTGATATTACTGTATATCTAGAAAATATAAAGGAATCATCTGATAAACTATTAAAATAAGATAAATATGACAATATAAAATGTATAAAAATTGGTAACATTTTTATATACTAGCAGTAACATATACAAAAACAAACAAACAAACATAAAGGTCCTGTTTGCAATAGCAACTGATATATAATGCCTGGAAATAACCTTAACAGGATATGTAGTAACAACATGAAGAAAAAATTAAGAAATGTAAAATAAGACTTGAGAAAGTAACTAGATGATTCTTCCTGGTTAGGAAGACTGAATGGGAAAATAACAATGTCTAAAATTAATTTATAGATAATCCCATTCAAACTCTTTACTGCTTTGAGTCCCTTCTTTAAAAGAAAAAATTTTTTTTTTTTTTTTTTTTTTTTTGCCTACTTTGACAAAATCATCTTAAAGTTCCTTGGAGAATAAAAAGGGAAGAAAATTCTGAAAAAAATAGTTGTGGTCAGGTTAGTCCTATCCTGTTTTAATCATATTACAAAGATATGGTAATTAAAACAATGTGGTAATTGTACAAAGAATAGACTAGATCGATGAAATAGACAAGTCCAAATATGACCTTATTATATGAACAAAGGGCACCTCATAAATCAAGGAAGACAAAGGTTAGTCAATATATAAAATAGGAATAACTGTTTAACAATTTGGAGGACATTAATCTAGACCACATTTTGTTTTTAAAGAAAGCCAAATATATCTCATCTTAGTACTTCAAATGGCCATTGTATGACACATAATTAAAACCAAGATGTGTTTGGCTTTGAAAATGATTTACAGTTACAGTATTATATGCTACTTCTCTATGTCCAAAAATAAGTAAAAGGGCAGACAGGCCTGGGGAAAATACTGCAAAAGATTAATATTTTTTATATATGAATAAATATATACAGTTGTGCATGGCTTAATGACAGGATACATTCTGAAAAATGTGTCATTTGGCAATTTTGTCATTATTGTACATCATAGAGTATACTTACACAAACCTAGATGGTATAGCCTACCACACAGCTAGGCTAAATGGTATAGCCTATTGCTCCTAGGCCACAAACCTACAGTATGTTACTGTACTGAATAGTATAGGCAATTGGAACACAAAGTAAAGTATTTATGTATCTAAACATAGAAAAGGTACAGTAAAAATATGGTATAAAAGATTTTTTTTAATGGTATACCTGTACAGGGCATTTACCATGAATGGAGCCTGCAGGACTGAAAATTGCTCTGGGTGAGTCGGTGAGTGAAAGGTGAGTGAATGTGAAGGCCTAGGACATTACTATACTCTACTGTAGCTTTATAAACACTGTACACTTAGGCTACACTAAATCTATAAAAGTTATTTTTCTTTCTTCAATAATAAATTAACCTTAGCTCACAGGATGACCACTGTCATACATTCAGTCCATTGTTGACTGAAACATTGTCATGCGGTGCATGACCGTATTACATCTTTACATGAAGCAGAGGTTAGAGTAGAAAGTAACCTGTCCAAGGCTGTGTGGCCTTGGATAAGTTATTTAGCTTCTCTGAGCCTCACCTTCTTTCCTTCTTGTAGGTTGTCACAAGGATTAAATATATGTAAAGCTCTTAGCATAATATTGGAAATATTACGGCTGTTCAACAAATGATAGCTAGTTAGTAGTGGTGGTGATAGTGGTAGTGACAGGTGGTAGTGGTAGTGACAGGAAGTTACTAAATAAGAAACGTTAAGTCTCCAAAAGAAAAATGCATAAAAAACGGGAACAGACAATGCTCAAAGGAGGAAATAAAACTCATAAACTTGGGAAAATGTTCATCCTCACCAAAAGTCAAAGAAATTCATATGAAAACAATGTGATGGCATTTTTTTGGGCCCACTAAATTACCAAAACACTTTTAAAACAGTAGTGCCCAGTGCTGGAAGGGGGTATTGAAATTGGTATGTTCATATATTGCTGATAACATATAAATTGGTACAACTCTCTTAGGAAGTGCAGTGGAAATATGTACTGTCATTTCAAAAAGGATCATATTCTCAGATTCAGCAATTTCAAGGCTAAGATTCAATCCCATGAACAGAACCACAAACATGGAAATGCTACGCATACATACAAATGTTAAGTGTGGTTCTTGAATAATTGGAAACAATCTAGCAGTCCAGCAATAGGGGGAATGTTTATAATTTACTCAGTAGATATGATGACTACAATGTTACTACATAGAAAATACTTACAATAAGAGAAAATAAAGCAGGATGCCACATTTTATATGTATTGTATAGCAGACAAAACTGGAAAGACATATTTCAAATTAGAAAAAGTAATTATATGAAAGTGGTATTATGATAGAGAATTAATACTTTTATAATTTTAAAATTATAGTTAATTAAAAATAGATTTTCATGATTATATCCAAATAGGCTCTTTCTCTTTTAAATGACACCAAACTTTAACCTCAAAACTCTTGACAAATCCTGATGGCCCTGAATTTTTATATTGCTCCTCTAGAGGGAGCACAAGTACTTAAAATACTTCATAACCACAACTTGATCTGTTTCACAATAGTCAAAAATTTTGAGAGGTGAAAGAAAACACACTAGTCTTAGATACAGAAGACGATTTCTAGCTATAAGTCATTTAGTTTCTACTATTAGTGCTGCTTTTAAGTGACACAGACTTTCTCCCATAGAATATAGTAAAATAATCTTTTTGAGTTGAAGCTCTCAGTGGAGAGGAAGATGATAAAAAGGAAAAGAAAATCAAGGATGAAAACTACCTCAAAGCCCCAATATTACTGAGGGAGAATTAAATAATGTTTTTTATTTGTTTGTTTTTAGTATCCTATTATATCCGTGGAACCCAACCTATATCCGTTGGGTTCCACGGAGCACCAGGAAAAAGAAAAGAAAGTATTTGTAGCTTTGATGTGTTGGTTAATTTGGCTAGAGGTCTACCAGGCAGGAAAAATCTGAACGACCCACTTTGGGGCCTGAAATGTGTCTCTCCTGCTATGCCAATTGCAAAAGGAGATGGGGTTTAGCTTTGGACAGTCCTCAGGGCTCAGGCACTTTCTAGCTCTGAGTCCACTCTAAATGTTCTCATGTTTATTGGATTTGAATTTCAAAAATCCTAAATAAGGTGCCTAATCTCCTTCTTGTAACCCAGTTTCTCTCAAAACTACTTGGAACCAAGGACAACAGGAAGAGCCACAGCTTCTTCAGAAGTATTTATTCGTCCCTCCATCTTTATATGCCCAGAAAACAACAAAGGCAATAAAAGATGGGGACAGTAGGAACCTACAGACTTTTTTCTGGTACTTAACTTGAACAATGAGAATCTTCTCAGGTAAGATAACAAGTCCTAGCAGCTCTCTGGGCTAATAGGCATCAGAGCAGCAGGTAAGACTATGTCTCATGGGATCCAGAGGTAGAAATGCCCCATAAAACTCTCCTATTTGGGGATGGCTTGTTCAAGAATCTTATTCTCTATATTCGCTGCAGTCAGATAGATAAAATAAAAGGCCAGGATCCTGGACTACCATCCTAGCTGTGGAGTCCTTGCCCCAAAGGGAGGTGCTATGCTTCACTACCTGCCTGTAAGAGTCTCCTCATCCATCTTCTTTCCCCTTTCAGACTACTACTACATATTATTATCATCATTATTTCATTATTATTTATAAAGGATGTGTGCATTGTGGAAAGTTACCCAATATACCCCCAAACTCCTGCTTATTTTACTTAAGGTTCTCCAGCTTTCCATGTCACTACATTTTCATCTTGTCTAATACCTAGTCCATACTCCAATTTCCATAATTTGTTCCCCAAATGTCCTTTACAGTTCATTTGTCCAAACCACAGCCCAATGCAAGACCATGCCTTGCATCTTGTTATGTCACTTCAGTCTCTTGATCTAGCACAGCCCCTCTTTCCTCTTTTTAATGACTCTGACTTATTGAAGAAACTGCCAGTTATTCTGATTTCTTTGTCTGCTTGCCAAGTTGCCATGCCATTCAACTTATTCAACTCCTGAAATTTAAATCTGAAAGTTAAAGACAACAAAGTCAAGTTAATGTTTTAATAATATCATAGATGGTGTTGTACTTCATGTTGCATTTTCATCATATCAGAGAAGATAAATATTAACCGGTTGCTAAGATTCAACCCCTGGATTAGGGTAATGACAGTCTGGGCCTTTTATTGAACAATTAATACCCCTTCCACCTCTTGCAACATGAAAGTAATCTCTACAGTGTTACTTTTGGTCTTATGTGAATGTCTAGTTACTGTTAATCACATACCTAAATGATTGTTTTAATAGCAATGGAACATCCTTGTCTCATTAATCATTTTAATGGGGGTGACAGAATGCTGATTTTCTAATTCTGTCATTTCTTCCACATTCTTGGTTAGCATTCTTCTGTAAAAAAGAACTTTCCCTTATCAATTTGGGCTATTTTGTTACTCTAATATATATTTTTTACATAAAGATTGGATAAATGCTTAATTCTTTCTCTTTAGTTACCAATTGTCAAAGTAAACGTCAATTCACATACCATCTCAAATGATGACTTTTTGGCTTCCTCTCTCTCTCCTTTTTTTTTTTTTTTTGGTATCTTACAGAGACACGGATTTTAAAATTCAGTGTGATTCAATCACAAAATCACTATTCTTTTTGATGTTCAAATTGTTGCAAATTTGGACAGTGGCTGGGAGTCCCCTATTTGGGCATATTTTTTAATTTAGATTTTACAGATAACATTCCTTCCTTTGGACATTATCTTGGTCCCCAATTTATGCTTAGTATTTTTTGTTAATGTTCTTCCCTGGTCTTGGTTTATTTTTTTAAAGCCAGTCAAATTTAGCAGTGGGGTGCTCTTAGTTTAGACAATTCTCTTATACTATATATCCATATATGTTTTGTCTAATATAAAAAACTTTCTATTTTTTAATTTTCCACTTAACATTTCATGCTCATATAAAATATTTATCTCTGGTCTGCCAAGTCAGTAATTTGTTGTCCATTTTCTTTTCAATTTTCAAAATGTTCCTGCTGTTGTCTCTTCTATTGTTTTTGTCTTCATGGGGAGGTAGGCAGTAGCCAGGGCATGAAGAGACTTGTATGCTGAGTTGAAGAATTTAGACTTCCACCTGAAGGCAAGGAGAGACATTGACTAGTTATAAGCAGGGGAGTATCGTGATCAGATCTCCTTTTTGGAATGATCATCTAGGCCAGAATATGGAGAATTTAACAGAAGTGGACAAGAGTAGAGGCTGGAAACCCACTTAGGAACCTAACCTTCAGCAATTCAGGTAACCAGATCTAAGAAAGTGGCAGTGTGGATAGAATGAAGGGGACAGATCTGAAAGGTGTTTAGAAATAAATACCAATAAGATTACTTAGATGTAGAGGTGAAGGAAGAAGGAAGAGTTAAGGATGACTCCACGTTTCTGGCTTGCACAGCTGGGTGGGCAATGATGCCGTTCACTGAGATCGAGGACAATGCATGTGAAACCAGTTTGAGAAGGAAGTATAGAATGTTGCCTTTATAAATATAATGCCAACTTCCACTACATCTTAACCTCAAAGAGAGATAAACAACCACACTTTCCCAGTGAATGCACTTTTCTACTCCAGGCAGCAATAGCACACCTTTTCTACTTGAAATTACCAACATTCCCCCTTCCCTCTTCAACAACCTCATCCTCTGCCACCAATCCCACCAACATACTGCATCTGTGCCCACACACACTGACTTCCATCTGGCTTCGGTGGAAGACATGTGCCTGTTCCTCTTTATGATACGCCTCTACCTGTGCCCTAAATCCTTCTCCTCAACTTCTCAAGGTGTTTGTACTGGCAATTACTGATATTTTTCCTCTGTATCATCTTTTTCTCCCTGTCCATGGGATGATTTCCATCTACATGCTACTATCCATCTTAAAACAAACTTCTCTTGACCCCATGGCCCCTCCAACCACCACTAAATTTCTCAGCATAATCATAGCTTTTCAAACTTATTCACATTGTTGTCTTCATTCCTATCTTTACTTTGTCACTTTCCATTTTTTTCCCATTCTCTCCTATGGCTCCTCTCAAATCAGGTTTTTGTCCCCACCACTCCACCAAAAGAGTTCTCAGCAGGGTCCCCAGTGTAGGTACATCCTGCAAAAGTCAAGTCCAGCTATCTGACCCATCTTGTTAGAACTTTAAACAGCACCGGCCGAGTCCACCACTCCCTCCTTCATTCATTCAACACATTTATTGAGCACTTACTCTATGCCAGGCACTGTCCTAATCCTTGGGATACATCAATGAATTAAAAAGACAAAGATCCCTGCCCTCTGGGAACTTATATTCTAGAAGGGGGAAAGCATTAACAAGCAAAAAACAATAAATAACAATAACTAAATTATGTAGTGTGTTAGAAGGCAATAAAGGCTATGGGAAAGAGAAAACATAGAACTCAGTAATGACCTGGAGGAGTTTCCCTTTTAACATGTAATTATCACAATATCAAAACACACCCTAAGTGACAATACTTAATATCAAGTCAAATTATAGGATGGCTTTATATCTCCACATCATAAAAATGAATCACATTTTCATCTGCTGTCTTTCTTGAGTCAGTGCTCTTTTCTCTCCTCCTTCTCAATTTGATGTGAGGATACCAGAGAAAAGACAGAAGGAAAAGTGGAAACTGAGGAGAAGGGATAGTGGGGATTTGGTATTTCCTAGTTTGAGATGCTCTGTATTGGGTGCTGGGGGCAGGCAACAGAAATGCAAGTGGCAAGCCTCCAGGGCCCAAGCTGACTCCTTCTTCACCCCCTTTTCAATTATGTCAAGTGATGGCTACTTCTAACAGTGGAGAGTATAGATCAGGGAACTCAAAGTATGATAAACAGTCCAGGGGTGAAATTCTCTTACTTTTTGTTTTAATCTTAAAGAAAATAAATCTATTGTGTAAATATAATAAGTACGGATTTCATAGTAGGAATGGCAGCTTCTTTGCAAAAATGATGACAATTCCTTCATCCCTGTGTGTGTACCGAGACAGAGGCAGAGTCTATTTCCCCCTCCTTTTATCCAGGCTGGCCTTGGGTCTTAGTTTATCTGATAGAATGTGGTAGAAGTGATGGTGTGAAACTCCCACATCTGGGCCTTACAGCCTCCACTTTCACCCTGTGGGAATACAGGGCTAGCACAGGAGCAAACTCAAGCTAACCTTTGGGAAGGCCCTGTGGGCTGATGCCTCCCAGACAAACCACTCCCTAGTCAGGCCACCAGATGACTATAGCCACAAGAATAATCCCATGCAATACCAGCCCAAGAACCTCCTAGCTGAATCCAGCCCAACATTACTGACCCCACTTATCATGAAAAAATGACTATTTTAAACCACTAAATTTTGGAGTGGTTTGTTACACAGAAATAAGTAACTGATATAACAGGTATTAAATATTTTTAATTATAATTCATTGTTTTAAAATTGAGCATTGATCTTTTATGCATTGAGCATTGAATTTTAGTAAGTAAATTTAATATTTATGAAGAGAAGGAACAGTGGGGTATGTACATACTGGGACCTATTTTTCAGTGAAAAGTCCACTAGCCATATATCTTGGTATAAGTGTTTATTTTTACAAAAATTAAACCATATTATACATAGTGTGTCATGACTCATTTCATTCATTTAACATTGTAGACATGTATCCATGTCAATAAATGCAGAGATATATTTTTAATAGTTACATAAATTTCCATTGAACATATAATATGTTTATAAAACTCCCTTTTGATGGACATTCAGGCTAGCTTTCAATACTTACATAATATAAATAATGCTGAAAGGAACTTCTTTATACTTAGAACTTTGAGTACTTATCCTTTCAGCCTCAGTTTCCTCATCTGTAAAATGGAGATATCGCTGAACCTTCCTACAGAATTGTTATAAAGATTTATATGATAATGTGTATGAAGCCTTTAGCAGTTTGGGGGATGTAGTGAGTCCTTAATAAACTGTAGTATTTTCATTATTATTATCATCTCATTATAAGCTTCTTTAGGGCAAGGACCATCTCAGCATTACTTAGGGGCTGGCACATAACGCTCAATGTTAAAATAGTGGACACCTACTGAATGCTTCCTATGGGTCAAGCTCTGAGTTCAACAGCAACCTATGAAGTAGGTACTGCTATTATGCCCATATTACAGATGAAGAATTTGAGGCACATAGTGGTGAGGTAACTTGCCTAAGGACACAGCTAAAATTTGAATTCAAGGCAATCTGACCCCAAAGCCCATGCCCTTGCCCTTAAAACTATACTGTGCTGCCTCGATAAATATAGAAATCTATATTTCTAGAAATCTAGAAATCTATATAATATATTCTAGAAATGCAATTTCTGAATCTCAGGGCATGCATATTTTTAAGGCCTTTAATGCATATATGCAACATAAGCTATTTATTATGATGCTAATTCTTAAAAAAGCAGTTTATAAAATTTTATATACAATATTATTACAACTATGGAAAAATGCATAGAAGAAAAATTTAAGGGAACACATCAAAATGTTTAGTGACCATATCTGAGGGACAATTAATGGGTGACTTTTTTCCCTCCTTCTATTTTTATAAAATTTCTATAATGAGTTGTTACTTTATACAAACAAGTTAAATAACCACAGCCTTGCTTTTGTGTTACATGTGCTTTTCAACCTTGCAGTTGGTTCTGTCCTTTGAAAGCAAACCTTTCTAAGAAAAGAGAATTTTCCTGATTAAATTGTATTCTTTATCCTCAATCAATCTTAAAAAGGAAATTAGGATCAAAGGTAATCTGCCTTGCTAACGTTAGGGCAGTGACTCATTTGATCTGACTTCTGGTGCTAATAAGCAGTGTTGTTGATTTACCTTTCTGCTATTTCCAGTGTGAGGACAAGAGAACTGTTGTACTCTTCCATCCATTTGTAAAGCACTTATTGACTCAGGGTTTTGCAAAGACTTTCTCAAATTGTTTCTCAAACAATCCTGTGAGCTTGTAATAAGTCCACCAAGCCTTGGATACACACACACACCTACATGAAAGCAAATGTAGCCAGATAATAATTTGACATATTAACCTATGTATTTTTTTGCCCAGGACTTCCTGATACTCCAGGCCTTTCCTCTGTTTTCGCAGCAGCTAGGGTGTACTCTGCTTACTGCCTCAGAGAAAGGACAAATATAACAGAACTTAAAGAACACAGACATCAGTTCTTGGCTTGTGACTCTGGAGAGCCTAGGCTTAGAGGAGGCCCAGATCAGAGATAAGGAATAGCAAAGTTTCACCACTTCTCCCCAACTAGTTCCACAGGCTGTGGAGGAAGGAGGGTGAAATTCAAGAGAACAAGGAGAGCTTAGGTGTTAACACAGGGGTTTCTTGGGAAATGTGACCCTGTACCCCAAAAATCTCAGAGAGGTTTGGGGGATCTGAGAATACAGAAAACCCATGCGTCACTTCCTGGGTGGAAACAGGGCAAGCAGTACAAAACAATAGTTCTCTAAGCCTTACATGGTATGGAAACAGTGAGAATATTTCCCATGAGCACAAAAGTAATGAGGGCATGGAAAGAAAAGTGATCAGAGGTGACCAGTCTTTAAGTTTGCTCTTCTGCCAACTCAAACCTGCTGTAAATTTTAATTCTAGAATTTCCATTTGGTTCTTTTTTATAGTTTCTGCTTCTCCACTGAGACTCTCTTCTCAGTGGAGAAATGGAAATTGGAAAATTAAACACTCAAAATTTCTCGAATTCTTTGAACATATTTATTAAATCCAAAATCTAGGTTATCTGGACGTCAGTTTTTAATTACTTCCTTTTTTTTAACACTTTGGTTGACTTTTTGTTACTACCTTTATGAAAGGGGGGCTTCCTGGTGATGCTAGCATCAGCATTTAGTTAAGCAATGCCACTACGGAATGGCAATAATCTAATGTCAAAGGAGTTGCTTGAAGTGGGGCAGGGTATCATCTCAATAGAAATGGTGCATAATATGTGAGGATTTCCAGTCTTTAGATAAAAATGATAGTTGCAAAACCCTTGTGAAAAACATAAGGATAGGATCTCCATTCTTCCTAATTGCCTCAAACAACTGGCAAGACCTTCCCACTCATTAAAGAGTAGAAGGAGAAGAGAATTTAAATCATTAGCCTTCCACCAAGTAGAAAAGACTGTGCCCTCCAATGATAATTTTTTCCTAAACAAAAATCATTCTCCTTGTACTTTCTAATATAAAGGTAATACATAAATTTATAGAAAAATTAACCAAAACAGGGATAAAGAAGAAAGTATTACCCAGAGAAATTACCACTAATATTTTGTTGAACATCTTTATAAATGCTACTTTATGCAAATAGTTATGCATATAATTTTATATTAACGGCATAGTATATATTTTAACCTAGTATGTGGTAAAGATCATTATCAATATAGACATAAACCCCTTTTAGTGACTGTATATTCCATTGCATAGCTATACCATAATTTCTTAAACCAATCCCTTATAGAAGGACATTTATGTCTAGATTTGTGCAATAGTGAACATTTCTGTGTGTGTCTGTGTGTATGTGTGTGTGTCTGGCTGTACACACATCTACACAAGTACATAGTTGTGTACTTGTCAGATTATGTCTCCTTGGGGCAGTACATTACTATAACATTATTTCTGGGCTGAAGCATATTCAAAATTTTTAATAGTAAATAAAAATTTCCCACCAGGAAATTTTCCCACCCACTCACATTATCAGCAATATTGAGCCCATTTCTCTATATTCTTGATCATACTGGGCATGTGCAATTTTTCCAAACTTTACCAATCTGTCAGACAAAAAGTAACATTTAAATTTTGTTGAGTGATTTTGTTCTAGTGCTGAGGATGAGTATCTTGCTTGCTTGTTTTCAACGGGCAGTATGTGCAATATATAGGGGCCTAGAATATAAATAAGATGGTGTAGCTACCATACTCCTAGACATATTTATTGCACTAATTCTGTGTCCTTGGGTTTGCCACTTAACTTTTCAATGCCTCAATTTCTTCACATGCAAATGAAGGATTTGGAAGAACAGGTGTTCTTGAACTTCTTTTCCAGCTGTAAGGAGGGGAGTGGGGGGATGCACCATGCAGATCTGTAGGAGACACTGTTGGTTGACTAGCTCAACAACCATTCCCAGCCCCTTCTCCCTTGCCTGCCTCTACTCTAAAAGAGGCTGGAAAAGCTCAATGCCCCCTTTGGCAGCCTCCTTTGGAGTTAAGGGTTGGCAATGTTACCAAATTCTGGCTAATAAGACATGAAGGGAAGTCTATTGGGGTGCTTCTGGAAAGTCTTTTGTTTTCCTGATGAAAGAAACAGGTACAAGAGAGAGCAAGCTCACTGGTACTCTCTCTCCCTCAACCCTGGCTTCAGTGCAGACTTAAGGCCTGGCCCCGTGGGGCAGTGTGGTGGCTTTGTATTGCATTGACCCAGCTAAGCAGGATCTGTTGTCCAGAATCCTCACATAGTTCCAGCTTAGGGTTGGCCATAAGAGAAATGTTGCATGCGATCTAGGAGGCAGCAGCCATGGTTTCTATGCTCAGAAGGACAATGGAAGGCTCCAGGCACACTGGCAGCTCTCACACCTTGCCACTGACCTGCAGGCTCACCTTGCTGGCATGGGGCAGCACCCAGACTTGCAAGCTCCACCAGCTCCCACCAGATCTCCTCCTTCAGTTTCTTCAAGTCCTAAGCCAAGTGTATCTGTAGCTTCATAAAAGGTGCCAGCTTCTTCTGCAGGACACCTTGAAGTCGGAGGTAGTGAGAGATACATGCAGATCCAGTTTGTCCTCAAGAACTTTGGCCATTCATGAATACCAGTTTGTCCTCAAAAGTTCCAGTCTGTTCTTTCTCTCATCCACATCCAGCTTTCTACCCTGTCTGCCATTCTGGCTGACCTACAGTGACTTCAGGCTCAACATTAAAACCAAAGAAAACAAACAGCCTTGCATGGACTCCTCGACCAGCTCCCACATTGTATAGAGTCTAAGGCAGCACTGTCTGGTAGAACTTCTGTGACGGTGGAAGTGCTTTATATATGAGCTGCACAATATGACAGCCACTAGTCATAGGTAGCTATTGAGCATTTGAAATATACTTAGTCAATAGATAAACTAAATTTTTATTCTTATTTAATGTTAATTAATTTAAATTTAAATGTAAATAGCCAGATGTGGCTAGTGGCTACCATAGCAGATGATGCAGACCTGGTGCCTAATAATAAATTCCACATTCTTTATCATCCATCATGGCTCTGTTTCTCTGGCTGAATCCTGACTGATGCAGGCAGCAGCTGGTAACTGCTTGGGGAAGAGCATGGAGACGCAAAGCCAACATTCTGAAAGACAGAACGAGCCTGAGTCCTGGTGGCCCCCCGCAACCTGCAACCTCCAAACTTCTTATGTGAGAAAAAAATAGACCCCTTGTGGGCAGTGGACTATCACTGTGTCCTTCAATAAATTCTCTCTCTTTGAAGTGGCTCTGTTTCTTGTAATGAAGTGATATAAACCTTCTCTGGAAAACCACAGGACACAGATGTTCTCAGAACTCAATTTAGAAAAAAAAGAACGTAATTACATTGCATAGGAATCATAAAATACAGATTTAAATTAGCCTTTTGAAAGAGACAAATAACATAAATAGAACTATGAACATAAATAGAACTATGAACAAGAACTCCCCAAGAAGTTCTCTTTCCCTTCACATTTCTCTTTGCCTTCTCTTGAAGAATGACCTACAGTAAGTAACCTGACCTGTCTTCCACAGTCCTTCTTTGAGTTTGTGGATACTTAAATGAAAACCATGAACTTTAGATGTTAAGAAGTATATGTTAGTCAGGGTTCTCCAGAGAAACAATGGATATATATAAAGATACTTATTATAAAGTATTGACTTGCACAATTATGGAGGCTGCGAGGTAAAGTTGGTGATGCAGTTCGAAGGCCTGAGAGCTGAAGAGCCAGGATGCAGATTCCAATCCGGTCTGAAGGCCTGAACACCAGGAATGCCAAGGGCAGGAGAGGATCATGTCCCAGCTCAAGCAGTGAGACAGGGAGCAAATTCAACCTTCCTCTGAGTTCTTTTTTTTTTTTTTTTTTTTTTGAGACAGAGTCTCACTTTGTTGCCCAGGCTAGAGTGCCGTGGCGTCAGCCTAGCTCACAGAAACCTCAAACTCCTGGGCTCAAGCAATCCAACTGCCTCAGCCTCCCGGGTAGCTGGGACTACAGGCATGCGTCACCATGCCCGGCTAATTTTTTCTATATATATTATTTTTAGTTGTCCATATAATTTCTTTCTATTTTTAGTAGAGACGGGGGTCTAGACGCTCTTGCTCAGGCTGGTCTGGAACTCCTGAGCTCAAACAATCCACCCGCCTTGGCCTCCCAGAGTGCTAGGATTACAGGCATGAGCCACCGCGCCCAGCCTCCTCTGACTTCTTAGTTCTATGCAGGCCCCTAATAGATTGGATGAAGCCCACCAACACTGAGGAAGGCCATCTGCTTTACTCAGGCCACCCACTCAAATCGCTTCCAGAAACACCATCACAGACATGCCCAGAGACAATGCTGAACCAGCTCTCTGGGCATCCCATGGCCCTGTCAAGCTGACATATAAAATTATCCATCACACGGCTTTCCCCAAATACGATCCCACAAACAGGAACTAAAACATTAGCAAAGCTCCATGACTCAATTCTAGAATTGAGAGTGTTAGTCTGTTTTCTGTTAAGAAATTCTAGTCTCTATGCAAACTGAAGATGTTTGCATAGACACTAAAATTAGAAATGGGAAGCAGCAGCTTCAAACTACAAAATTGGGGGAACTGACAAACAAGATAAGACAAGACTTGGACTTATAGGAACAAATCTGATGGTCCAGCTGAGGAACTAGGGATGGCAAACTAATCAATCCTTCCAGTCAGACACGTGGCAATATGGAACACAGAACTGTTAAACTAAACACACACACACACACACACACACACACACATGCACACTCCTCTATCCAAACGCTGAAAACAAAAGGAGCAATTTGAATGCTTGGTAACAAGTAAAGCTGAGGCACACAGTAATTGACAGGATACTGGCCCCCAAGATTTTTAGGCCCAGGTCCCCCACTCTGGTCTTCCTCTTATCACATACCTCACTACAGGTGAGGCATCTTAAAGGGCCAGGGAGGCACTACTCACCCAGACCCCACGCCCTTCCATTCTAGACCACCTTCCAGGTACCTGAGATCATGGAATTCCCTGCTCAAATGTTGGTGCAGAGCTCACTTCCGGGGCTTGACACAGGCATCTTCCCCAGGTCCAGCCATCCAAGGGTCAACTGCATGCTTGGAGTACATATCCCCAGGCCCAAGGGGTTGTTTTTTGGAGAGAGCTTGGTCATCAAGGACTATGTTGTCCACATACTTCTGTGCAAGTCTCCTTGTAGAGTCAGGGGTGGAGGTTAGAAAGAGAAAGGGGGAGAGGTCTGAGGGGAGGAGCTCCAATTGCACTCTTGCTCTGGTACTTACAAAAAGCAGGGGCAGGCCTGCCACCAGGTACCCATCCCAAGGAAAGCTACAGATAAATATATAGGAAAGGTTCATTAGTAGGTTTTTGTCATGAGGGGCCTTATGAAAACAGAAAAGATATTCCAAAACATTTGGAAATCAAGCACTGAAAATTCAGTGAATCAAAAAATCCCTTAGTTAATATTAAAACTGGAGTGCAGAATCAAGCTGTACACCAGACCCATGGTGTTTTCCTGCTGATAAACACTTGATTTATATAAGATTTCCCCTTTGCTTGGGGTGAGATGGGGGAAGGGTGGGTGGTGGAGTAATGGGAGATGGTCACAAGGTTGGTGATAAGGTGTTCAGACCTGCAGTCTGAAAGAAAAACTCTAGGAGGTAAGATAGATCCCCTCCATGCCACACAAAGTTTAGGGATTGAGGTAGTGGCTGCTGATATGTGAAAATGGGCCTGCAGGCTTTGCAAGTGACTCAATAAATTTTGCTTGCCCTGTTGGGAACCCCCTCCACATTCCAATCCCCAGGCCAGAATCAAGGTGAGCTAAAATATTCCGGGAGAAGAAGCAGGCAGTCTTTCCTTCACCAACACAACTTTCTTTCTTGCCCGTTTCCTATGCATCCTTCCACTTCCCAGGCCACGTCCCTTCCCCAAGTAAATATGACCTTTCTTGTAGAACACAGTTACCCATGTTGTCTGTCAAACTGGATATTTTGTTGTTGTTGTTTTAAATATCAGCTCATTTTCACGACTCTGCAATTATGACAATATGTAGTGTGCAACCATTATTGTCAGTTCCAGTCTGGGGCTGGCCACTTAGCACTTTACCAGGAACGGATCTTTCCTGACAAGCCCTCCCTGGTTAACTGACCGTGGAAAGATTAACTGCTAGACAACACATGAACGTTTTCTTTCAAGACTGAGCTTGAGTAGAGAACAATGATGTACAGCAGTTTTCAAGCTGTGTCTACAAACACAATTCTACACAATTACAAGGAACATTTCTTTTTTTTTTTTTTAATGGTTGCTTAAACCAGTGGTTATCCGTTATGCTGTTGACATAGGAAAAGGCGAAATGCTAGCAACCAAATCAAGGCAGCAGTGCAACAGGGAGCTCAGTGGCGTGGGCTGGGTGGTTTGGTTCCTTGGATGGGCAGGGTGCTTTTCATTTCCTCCCAATTTCTGTCCCTCCCTCTTAATGTATCTTCCCAGGAATGGTAAAACAAAGCAAAACATATTGGTCTTACTTCAAGCTGTCGTTGGTGTCTGTTGTTCCCTTGTTCTGCACATTACACGAGACTGGGTTGTCCTAACTTCTCTATTTGGTGAGATGCGTCGCTTTGCCTGTTGGCCCGGCTTTCTGAGCATTCTGCGTAGACCCCGCAAGTGCCCCTGCACTCCCTCCCAGCCCTCTGTTGGGGCTAAACGCTTCCTAGCCCAAGTCAGACGGCCGTGCTGCTTCGAGCACCGGACGCCTGAGGAGGGAGGAACGCAGCTCCCGCTGGCCAAGGGCAGCTCCCGCTGGCCAAGGGCAGTTCCCGCTCACCAGCCGCCCGCGCGCGCTTGCCCAGCGCCGCGCCGGGCCGGTGCTCGGACCCCCTTCTCGCCCTCTCCCCGCCGGCGCGCCCCAGGGACTCACAGCGTCCCCGCGAGTGTGACGCGTCCAGCCTCCCCGGCAGCTCGCGGGCGCTCACGCTTGCGGGACCAGGACACCACCCCTGGGCCCGCCCCCGGACGGCGCGGGGGGCGGAGGCGACGGCGGCTCCCTTCGCGCTGCCTCCAGCCCTGTCCGGCAAGGGTCGGCGCGGGAGCCTCGAGAGCCGCCCGGATGCAGCAGCCGAGCGGCCACTTGGCGCGCGGCAGGAGATCCGGGGCGAGTTTGCCCTCGGCGCGCGCTGGGGGCCGGAAGGGGGTTCCTCATTTCTGTCCCTCCCCTTTTCCCTCGGAGTCTCAGAGCTCTCCCGCTCTCAGACCCTCCTCCTCCCAGGTATCCGCCGGGAAAGGAGAGCGCATCTCTCCTCCAGGCACCCCACCATGGGCAATGCCTCCAATGACTCCCTGCCCGAGGACTGCGAGACTCGACAGCGGCTCCTCTCGGGCGAAAGCCCAGCCATCAGTTCCGTAATGTTCGCGGCCGGGGTGCTGGGGAACCTCATCGCACTGGCGCTGCTGGCGCGTCGCTGGCGGGGGGGCGCGGGGCGCAGCGGCGGCCGCAGGAACTCCCTCTCCTTGTTCCACGTACTGGTGACCGAGCTGGTGTTCACCGACCTGCTCGGGACCTGCCTCATCAGCCCCGTGGTGCTGGCTTCGTACGCGCGGAACCAGACCCTGGTGGCACTGGCGCCCGAGAGACGCGCGTGCACCTACTTCGCTTTTGCCATGACCTTTTTCAGCCTGGCCACGATGCTCATGCTCTTCGCCATGGCCCTGGAGCGCTACCTATCCATTGGGCACCCCTACTTCTATCAGCGCCGCGTCACGCGCCGAGGGGGCCTGGCCGTGCTGCCCGCCATCTATGCCGTCTCCCTGCTCTTTTGCTCCCTGCCGCTACTGGACTACGGGCAGTACGTCCAGTACTGCCCCGGGACGTGGTGCTTCATCCGGCACGGGAGGACCGCTTATCCGCAGCTTTATGCCACCGTGCTGCTGCTCCTCATCGTCGCGGTGCTCGCCTGCAACTTCAGCGTCATCCTCAACCTCATCCGCATGCACCGCCGAGGCAGGAGAAGCCGCTGTGGACCCTCCTCGGGCAACAGCTGGAGCGGTTCCGGGCCCCGCAGGAGAGGGGAAAGGGTGTCCATGGCAGAGGAGACGGACCACCTCATTCTCCTGGCCATTATGACCATCACCTTCGCCATCTGCTCCTTGCCTTTCACAGTAAGTCACTCACTTCGTTTTCCCAGCCCAGCTCTGTGCAGCCTTCTCATACTCTCTCCTCTCACCCCCGACCCTTTCCACCGCCGTACAAACCTTTGCAGCTTGTAAAAATATACCCTAATTTGTAAAGATCTGTAGTCTTCCTCTCTCGCTTCTCAACCTTTATCCCACTTTCTCCCTCCCCCATCCTGTCCTACGGGCGTTGCTATCACTGACCCTCAGGAAGGGAGCCTTGGGCCTGAGCTGAGCCAGCCCAGCCCCTCATCCTGGCCTTAAGACATTGTCCGTTTCTCACCTTTGGCAAGCCTGGCTTAGTAATTGAGGAGAAGGCAGCCCCTCCCACCGTAGGATGGTCGTCACTGTTACAGCCTGACTACCTTGAGCTGCAGTTTGCCGCCCTGTACCTCCCACCTGTTGGTGCTAGTTCTCCAAGCTTTGCCTTCTGTTTCTGCCAGGGCAGAATGTAGTACCCAACCCATAGCATTCTAGCTTCCATTGGAAATGGTCCCAGATGAGAAGCATGCCTGTTGCAGAAGTTCAGAACTTTCATTATTTGTCCTAAAAGTTCAACAACCATCTAGTTTACAGGTTTCCCAATTTATATATTTGATTGTAACTCTTTGTTGCCATGAAAATTTATAGTAGGTCCATAATGATAATCAGAGGAAAAGACAGGTGCTTGCAGGAACCCCTTGCTAAGCTTTTGAGATCCCTCCAGAGAAGGCATTTGTAACCTCTTACAAAATATCCTCTTAATGTCACTGTCAGAAATATCTACAGGTGCTTTTCAGCACATAGTCATGCACTTTATGAGCACAAAGACACATGCAGGAATGGCTGATCCATCTCCGGAATGGAGAGTGGGGCTGTCTGGGGACCTGAAGGACAGGAGCCCAGGTTCTGGCATAAGGGCTGCCCTGGTTTGGGGCAACTTCAACAGTTACTTCTATGATGCTGTGAATTCAAGCCCCTTATAGTGTAATGTTTTAGCAGGTCTTGGAAAATGTCTGAGAATGTGCTGGCTCTTACAGTAGGCTAGTAATTGGGAATGTGAGAGTGTAGCAACTCCACCTCCTAATCTTCAGAAGAACAAGGCTGACCCTGCAGGGTCGAAGCAGTTAACAGTAGCAGTTTTACCTGCCATAATCTTGGAGAAAAGAAACAGATGGACAGTGCCTAATATTAGTGGGTCTGACCTGTAGAAGCTGGAGAGGAAGTGACTCTCTCCTATCTCCTGCTCCTGATTATCTTCATCCGCTCATCCTTAGGGATGGGAAAGGACACAAGGCCCCAAGAGCCTGGATTTGATTCCCTCCTCCCCACCCCAATTAACCCCCTTTCTTAGCTATGTTCTCTTCTCTCTGGTCCTTACCCTTTTACCACATCGTCTGTCAGGGCAGTAGCTGTTCTGAATTACTACACTTTGGAGTATGTCAAAGGCCAAAGACATCCTCTTATAAAATGGAGTAGAACTGTGAAAGGCTGCCTGTCCCATTCCACCCTGAGCAGCGGAGTCTGTGCAACAGAAATGCTGTGATGTAGAAACCAACGAGACTTCTACACTTTTGTTTTATTTATCGGTGGAAGCTTTCAGTTATGTTAGGGGCAAAATCAGCTTTTGGAGGTCAAGACTAGGATGTAGAGCATATATCTATGAAAGAAAGCATTTCAGTGTCCACTAAACAACTTAGAATTCAACTTGGGCAGGGGCAGGAACCATTCCTAAATTAGGGAGTGCCTAATTAGGGTGGTGGGAATTAGGATGTTAGTTCTTGGAGTTTTATCTGTCATTTGTGAGCATATACAAAATAATATCCTCCACCTCCAGCTACTTAAATCACTTGGGAGTGGTCTCAGGGGTGATCACACACTTGTGAAACGGGTTGTTATTCCCTTTTCTCAGCCATTTACACAGGCAAGCAAGAAGAAAAATGTTCTCCCCTTTGACCATGACTGACCCACTGCATAAACTGTATTTTTTAAAATAAAGGCAGTGATTTCCAACAGATTTCCCCTATTTTCATGTAAATTTACCTTTTGTCATGAGAATTCCATCATTGTCACTGTTGCTTTTTAAATCTGGGGGTGTGTGTGTGTATGTGTGTGTGTACATACACATATATATAATTCTTTTCATTCCCTCATTTAATATTAGGCTATGGGCAGCTCCAGAGTTGCCAGATGGAAGGAGATTAGAGATAGAAGTCTGGTTAGAAGGGGTGAGGGAGTAGAAGGTCTGCTTTGAAGTTGTATTTTTATTTCGATTTCCTGTTTGTGGCTGGGGAGGGAGGGCAGATTATGGTTATGAAGGGGCTTGAGTCACCCCATAGCATTGACACTATCAGCAAATATTTTCTAGGTTTGTTTCTGCATATATTCATGGCAATGATTCCCAAAGAGCAGGAGAAAATCCTAGTATGAACATAATAGGAAAGCTAGCCACACTGATTTCTTGCCTGGGGATTACCATGACACCATATCCAGATGAATTATAGGTAACCCACTAGGCACAAAACAGAATTAAAGTATCAAGTCATCTCTTAATCAGGAAATTTACATTGACTCATTTTATTTTGTCAATAAATCATTGGTAATAATGGTTGGTATCTTTCATTTACATAGCACTTTAAATTTTATGAAGTGCTGCACTATCCCGATTTAAGTAATTTCTTAAGGGGCTTGTCTGACAATTCAAAACCAATGGGTACTGTTTGGTTCATACATTCTGCTATTTCAGAATGCTTGGCATGTGCCCTGGTATATGTCGGGGGTGCTTTTTCACCCCAAGTCCTTTTAGTCTACTTGGCCCACAATAAAATTGTGTCAAAAGTGACCTACACCCATCTCACATCCTAACAGGGGGCTTTGTTAGACAAGGCAAAGGCTTATGATGTTGCCTTCAGAAATACTCCTATTTCTCTTAACAGAGTGCATAGAGTCCAATATAAATGCAATGTGAGCCACAAATGCAAGCCACACATAGAATTTTATTTTATTTTTTTGATAGAAAGGCAACTTTAATAGAAATACTTGTACCTTTATACTTTTACACAGTTGAACAACATAAAGCAATAGCATCATCTTTCTAATATTTCCTGTAGAATAAATCAATAAGATAATAGTTGATAATCCCATACCTCTATAGCTTTGATGAACAGTAATAATATTGTAAAGTTACTACATGAAAAGACCCTAGTCCAAACCTAGATTTCAAATCAGAAGTTGTTACAAATCGTGTCAGTGTAGAGCCAGATGGATAATTTATGGGAAGAAAAAAACATCTTTATAGCATTAATACGTTTCCACACATAGAATTTTAAATTTTCTAGTAGCCACATAACAAAAAGTAAAAGGAAACTGATAAAATTAATTGAATTATATATTTTATTTAACTGAGTATATCCAAAATATTATCAATTCAGATGTTATCCATGTAAAATAATTATTGAGATATCCCAACTAATTTTTTGTTTGTGTCCCAGATAGTAGTAGCAATCCACCCTATCTCTGTCCATGCCTTCCTCAGATAACAGCTGCTTTCTATGTCCCTCAAAAATGGACCAAACCATTGGCCAACCAGGAGGAGAGTTCACAGCTGTGCCCAGTGAGACACCAGCCTATTCCACAGCACTCCAGTAGTGGGAAGAAGAGGGGAAGGGGGATTTAGGAAACCTGGAACTATTAATGTCAGCCATTGTCCCAAGGTGGGGGCATGTTGGAATTATTGCTTCCTCCAGGCTAGGACTTCCAATGTTTGTGAAGTAAAACTATAAAAATATTTTTAAAAAATGCCCTGTGCCCTGAAATGAAGTCAAGTTCAACCTCATATATCATTACTATCAACACCAAGATGGCTAACACTTTTGAGAGCTAATTTTTACATTAACCCGTTATCTTCACAACAACCTAGAAAATAGATAATATTATGATCTTCATTGTACAGCTGAGGCGAATAACGTACCCTGGGTCTCACAGCTAGTGGGTGATGGAACTGGCTTCAAAGCTAGGCAGTTTAAGCACAGCCTATGATACTATCAAACAGAAAGTACTCATTTCAGGAGTAACATATGAGAAGATTAATCTAAGATTTCATAAAAGGCTTGTGAGGATGTTAAAAATTTTTGGACCACTTTGCATCTTAATTCCAACCAGTTAGCTTTAAAAATAAAACAGCAAAGACTTTTTTTCTCCATGTCCGCTGCAGGGACCTGAGCTGGGCCAAGTGCATGGTTCCCTTTCTCTTCTCCACAGACCTATGAAATAAAAGGCTGAGACTGAGATTTAGGAGATTGGCTAATGTAATGCTGATCTAAATTAAGAAATAATCAGATTACCCCTCACATAAAATCTTCCATTGGTACACATAAAACATTTCTTAAGTGATAAAAAAGCATGTGGTGTTTGGGAAGTGACATTATTTTGGCTGTCCAATATGAAATCCTGCATGAGACCAACAACTTATTCCAAACTGTTTATTCACTAAAGCGATATTGTATAAATTAATAAATTCCTCCTTATGTTAATCAGCTGTTGTCATCATTTCACAGAGATAAATAGAAACTCTCTTTCTTCCTGAAATGGAACAGAACACAGGAAATATATGAGACCTCCATTCTTGCCTCAGATACTGTTTGTATCTTAATTGCCAACCCATATCAAGCCACTTTCTCACCACTTTACTAATTGTGGCAAGCTTCTGGCCATTTTAAACTGTTTTCCACATGCTATCAGGATACAGTGCTTATGCATTTTATTCAACTTCAAAATTTCAAGAGTGAACCATTGACTCATTCTAAAAATGTCTCCATCTTTAGAAATTCTTTATGGTTATAATTTCCAGGTAAATCTGATTAGTGGACACGTGGTCTTTGCAATACAGAGAAAATTCAAGTAATTTTTAGTTTCCTGTTCATTCCTGACACTCTTTATGTAAAATGTAACATAAATGGGGGTTGAAAAACTGATATGAAATTGGCCAGTTACATACATGTAAAATGTAATAATTCTGGTAGGGAAGAAATAGAAATGCAGAAATCTCTATGCATAACCACAGTGAACTTTGCCTGGTGATATTTTAAGTTAATGTCCAGGAACAACTGGAAGGCCCTTTATCATTAGAACATCAATGCTGTGTTTGGGGATTGTTGAGATAGTGTTAATACACATTACCTTTTAAGAGAAAGTTCCTCTATATGAATGGTTTCACTTGACATCTTTTCCTTTGCCATTTTGTATTATGAAATGCCAATTATGAATAAAGATGCAGTTACACTGATTTTTAAAATTTAGACAGCAAGAACCATAGTCCTTTTCCCAAAAGAGAATTTGTACATTATGTCTATACCCGAGGTCAAGTGGATCCTCACTCCTGTTTCAGATGGTTTAGGCCAGGTCCTCAGCTTAAAGAAAAACAGCTTTTGGGGGCATAGTATATTTCTTCTTTTGTGTGTCAAGAACTCATCACAGTAGTAAGTTTATTTTATTTTATTTTATTTTTAATTTAATTTAATTTTTTTTGAGACAAAGTCTCACTCTGTTGCCCAGAGTAGAGTGCCGTGGCGTCAGCCTAGCTCACAGCAACTTCAAACTCCTGAGCTCAAATGATCCTCCTGCCTCGGCTTCCCAGAATGCTAAGATTACAGGCGTGAGCCACCACACCTGGCCTAAGTTTAAAAAAAAATAGAAATGGTGAGACGCAGTGTTTCCGGAAGGCGATCAGCTGGTCTCTTTCCAGCTAGAGGCTTAAGACCCAGTTAATCTGCAACTTAGCCTGCTCAGTTGGCTTTTTCTGTCCTTTCTTTTGAAGTTTCTGACCACCACTGACTGTCCTTATCTTGAATTCATGAGTTGAGGTTCAACTTATATTATCAAGGTGTCCCAAGCTCCATTTTTCTGAGAATATTTTGCTGCCTAAAATAGCCCCTAACAGAAAACTAAACTTAAGAACCCTGCAGTCGGGACATCTGTGTGATGGGAAGGGTTGAGGATAGGGAAAGTACATTCATGGAAGGCTGAAACTTCCTCTAGACCAAGGTTCTTAACCTGTGCTCCATGGACGGTGCATGGATCTCTCTGAAATCATTTGCAAAATGTTGTGTTTATATGAGCCCTGGGTAGATGGTTCATAGTGTGTGTCATTTTCTCAAAGGGTTAAGAGCCACCATGTTGGAATATATAGGCCTGGAGCTTTAAACTTTAGCATTAGCTCTTTTTTATTTCCAGTTCTGAGAAGCACAAGGCAAAGGACCCTCTAGTTGCAGAGCTATATATCCATGCCCCAGTTTTTCCTTCTGAAGGAAAATAGATTTCTATTTCCCTCCACCACAAAGCACTTGTGATTGGGGTAAAAGGGTTTCTTTAAAGCATTGATGATATATCTTTAAAATAATCTCCCCCAAAAAGGTTCTTAAAGAATGAACTATGCAAAGTCTGTAGCCAGGACACCCTAATGTCTTT
Organism: Eulemur rufifrons; assembly: GCF_041146395.1. NCBI lineage: Eukaryota > Metazoa > Chordata > Mammalia > Primates > Lemuridae > Eulemur > Eulemur rufifrons. Next base: position 83,179,328 of record NC_090984.1, read on the forward strand.
CAGAAGGCAGATAAACATATAACAATCTATTCCTGCAATTAAGCTGTGGAAAAATACGGAGGAAAAAGAAGCCCCAGAGAAAAACCAAATAGCTACTTAGAAATAGCCATGATTTCCCAGTCTACGAACAGGAACAGTGATATCTATAAACCTTTGTGACACCTTTGAAGAAAAGTCTCCTACAAACCCATAATTCAGTCATTTGTGAATTGCATGTGATGCTTTACGTCATAGGCTTTTCATATAGACGGCAGCAGAGTGTGTAGTGACTTAAAGTAAAGGTTGGTATCCTCCCGCTTCAGTTTGACTCTTAACCAGAGTGTGATCCTGGGCCACATAACTGATCTTCTAAGCCTTGATTTCCTCCTCTCCAAGCTGAGAATAATAATACTTTGTAGGTTAGTGTAAAAATTAAACAGAATAAGACTTACAAATTGTTTAGCACCATGTGTAGCACACAGTAGGTGTTTAATGAATGTTAGCTGCTATCTCCATAGGATTCAACTTCCAAAGGAAAATCAAATTGCATATTAATGATCAGGAATTGAATTCTGAAAGCCCAAAGTGAGTTGTTTGATTGACCAGGCCTAAGTGGGTATTTTATCTTTAAATATAATAAATGAATAGGTTTTAGGTGAGGTTCTAAAACAGTAGTTCTCAACCTTGGCTGCCCATTAGAATCACCGGGGAGCTTTTCAAACCCGCCCCCCCCCCCCCCCGCAACACCCTGATGTCCAGACTAATTAAGTCAGAGAGGGAGGGAGCAAGGCATCAGAATAGTTTTAAAACTCCTCAGGTGATTTCAATGATCAGCCACATAAAATCCCCTTTTGCTCTAAAGTTCTGAACCTACTTTGTAGTTGCATTAAAGATAGGAAGGTAGTTCAAATAAACAGTACCTGGTCAGTGCCAAGATGAAGTTTTCCACGGGAGGCTCCTTCTATACAAGACAATGCTAGAATAGCACTAATTCTCATCTGCGCTGCTTTTATAAGTGTCACAATAAGCTCTTAGCACAACCCTGTAGAGAGAGCCTGCCCTAAGGAATTAAAACTCACTTGACTCATTTGGCTTAGCACTAGGTATTTTTCTCATAGCAAATATATTAGTAGTGTATGTAGAAAAAATATCAGTGACATATTATTAATTAATTACCTTATATTCCTTGGGGCATCCTTTAATTAAAAACTCAGGACTGGCTGGAGGGAGAGGGGAATGTGCAGTTATTGTTTACAAGGTACTGAGTTTCAGTTTGGGATGAAGAAAAAAGCTCTGGAGATGATGGTGGTGATGTTTGCTCTGTGTTCTTTCATGTTATGGTCAGTCAAGTGCATCCACAGGAGGAGACACAGGAGAAGCTCAGGAAAACAAGGCATGGCACACCATGCGGGGCCACATGGAACAGCACCAGGGTCAGCCAGGAGGATGAGGGGCGGGAGGGAGGGGAGAGCCTGGGCCACTGCCTTTATTGGGGTTTCCACAGGAAAGGCAGGGCGGGTGAACAGTTAGAGATTGGTTAGTTTGAATAATTTCAGCAGGCTCTAAGCTAGGGGGGTGGTCCCTAGTTACCTGGCCCTGGCCCTAGGATGATTAAAGCAGAGGAATATCGCTTTCTGGGTATATGGGCCAGACAAAGGGGTCTGGCTCTGGATTGGTTAGTCTGTATATCAAAGACATGCTCCCAGCTGAGCTTTTTGCTGTCTCTAAGAATTAGCTAGCCCTGTGGTACCCAACCCCTGGAACCTGGCCTGGTAAACGTCCACGGCACGTTAGGAACTGGCAGCATCACTGCCTGAGCTCCAGCCCCCCACCCCAACCCCATCTGTGGAAAAATTGTCTTCCATGAAACTGGTCCCTGGTGCCAAAAAGGTTGGGGACCACTGAGTCCCAGGAGGGACAGTCTCTCCCCAGCCAGAAAAGTTTTTAAGATATAAAAATATCATAACATACAGAAAAGTAAAAATGTTATAAACAAATAGTTGCACAACAATGTAAATGTGCTTAATGCCACTGAATCACACACTTGAAAATGACTAAAGTGGTAAATGTTATGTTATGTTTATTCTACCACAATTAAAAAAAAAAAACCCAGGTCTACAAGATCAAAAATGGTAATCCAGGCAAAAGACAAGAACCAAGAGAAAAAAATGGGGAGGTAGAAAACAAAACTTACATCAAGAACTTCAGGGGTCACTGAAGTATGTCTCTTTTCCAAGTGTAAAAGAAGGAATTATCTTCTACAAAATATTGGCCACTACCTGAAATGTAATTTTAAGCAATTCCAAAAACTACCCAGCATGGTGGATGAAAAGGAAAGGAAACAGTACAGAATTGCTTCATCCTCTAAAACCAGTTTTCACTTCTCGTTACTCTGTCACACTATAAAGAGATCAGAAACTGTAGTGTGGGTTATTCTCCCCTGAAAACCTGACTCATCTTCATGTGTGAAGCTGTGACATTAGAATGCTGAGCCCTCCGCCCTGCCTGTGTTGGCTGGCCAATTCAGCCATCATGTTCTCTGGCTAAACTAGATCATAAGCTCAGCTGCAGACTTTGTCTAGCACAGAGTGCTCAGTTATTAATATGTATGCACAGGCACATGTGTGCACTAATATATTTTAATCTATCAGACTAATATATTTTAATCTATCATTATCCTGAATTTCTAACTTCTAAAATCACTTGGATACACCATCCTGGATATTTTTCATCCAAAATAGTTTAACTGGCAAGAAAACTATTGCTTCATTGCATATCCACACCTAACTTTCCTCTTCTCTCTATAATCTGGGAAACCCACCATCAATTCTTCTTTTTCCTTACTCATCTGCCAAATCTTTTCTCCATTCCCTATGCCAAGATTCTCTGGCATAAACACCTGTGGCTGCCAAATCTTCCTGCTATTGTCCTAACATAAGCAACCCAAAGATGACTACTCTTCTCCCTGCCTGCAATTTGCTTTGTATATCCAGCTGCCAGATGCCCGCGGAGTAAGTACCAGGGGAAAGGAAACGAACTGTTTCTTCTTCTGGAAAAGGAAAGTGGAGGAAAAGAGAGGCTAGCTCCCTAACTCACAGACTGCCATAGTAAGAAAGTCCCAGGAGCATTATAAAGAACTGGTTTAAATGACTAGGTGCGATCCACATTTGTTTTCCTCTTTTCTAAATGCTAAATGGAAGTGTTTGATCTTTATCAATCATGTACTCTTCCATCCTTCCACTCTGACCAAAAAGCTATGTTACTCCCTGAATATCTAAGGAGTCAGATGAGAGCTGGCATACCGGTTTGAAAACACTGATCCACATGTAAAGAGGTGTCAGATTTCCAGTGTTCACGACACTGTTGTGAAAAGCTTTGCTGTAATACAGGTCTGGATGTAGCACACAGTAAGCACTGCATTGGTGTCAAGAGAGTTGTGTCCTGATTCAGCCACTAACCAGCCCTGGGTACTTGGGCAAGTCACCTAACTTTTCTGCATCCGGTGTGCTCATTGGTAAAATGGAGCACTGTTCTGAGCAGCTCACACATGTTGCTTCCCATCAGCCTCCTAGCAGCCCTATGAAGTAGGTATGTTGCTATTATCCCCCATTTTAAAGATGTAAAACTGAGGCACAAAGGTTAATTTTCTTGCCATTGGTCCCCATACTATATACAGAGCTAAGATTCAAACCCAGGCAGTCCAGTGGCCAGAATCCATATTCCTGCTGATGGTGCTCTGTTGTCAACCCTCTCTCACTGAATTGTGATAATTAGATTTAGTATTTGGAAATAAATGGAACATATTATTATAACTTTCTTAAAGTTCACTTTGTTGTCCATGAAAAAGAGACAATATTTAAGTTTGAGAGTTTTTCTAAGGAGTAGAGATAAAGCAGATTTAGTACTCGAACAATTCATGACACATATATCAGGTTATTGATAAATGGGAGCTACTAATATTAATTGTTGTCAATTTTTATTAAATGATTCTATTCTAGGTGCCAAGAAAAGTTTTTTCATTTCCCTCCATTCCCAATGACAAGACCAGGACCATTGCACATGGTGTTAATATTAATTATAATCTGCAGAAAACATGCTTTCATTGAATTCAAGGGGGAAAATGCATTGTGTTATAATTTACATATAAGTTACATATGATTTTGTTTCCCTGCGCCACCTCTTGTTCACCAAACACAAAACATGGCTTTGCTTTTAAATCTCAAGAAATAGCATAGGATCTAAGCCTGTTCACTGCATGATATAAAACTAACATCATTTTTCCCCTTTGCTTCTTACAGATTTTTGCATATATGAATGAAACCTCTTCCCAAAAGGAAAAGTGGGACCTTCGAGCTCTTAGATTTTTATCAGTTAATTCAATAATTGACCCTTGGGTCTTTGCCATCCTTAGGCCTCCTGTTCTGAGACTAATGCGTTCAGTCCTCTGTTGTCGGACTTCATTAAGAACACAAGATACAACACAGACTTCCTGTTCTACACAGTCAAATGCCAGTAAACAGGATGACCTTTGTGGACAGTAGTTAAAAAGTGCTTAGTTATTAAACATCTGGAAGATCATTTTGAAATGGTTCCTTAGAGAAATGAAAACAGTTAGTGTGTAAACAAAATGAAGCTACCCTAATAAAAAGGAGTAAACAAACATTTAAGCAGGGTCACGGCTACAGACGTGCTGACAAGACACTTCATGGCAGGTGTCAGAAAGATCTATAAACTCTCCCCTCAGTGAACATGTTACTTGGCCTTTAGAGGAACAATCAGCCTCATTTAAGATCCAGTTGCCTTTTGATTTATGCTTTTCTGTTGAATGACAAAGCATGTGGTTTTGTAATTTGTTTAAAACCCTAAATGGTTACTGTCTTTTGTATTTTAATCTTCTATGCTACTACTGTTATAAACATACCATGCACAGACTAGATAAAACTTCATATGCATTCTCTAGGAAGTAGATATGTGGAAGCAACCAAACCTTATGTCTTATGATTTCTTAACGAACCCTTTATTTGGATAATGAAGTTGAAAATCATAGGCACCTTTTACTGTAATGTTTGTGTATGTGCGAGTATTCTCATCACGACAGTATTACTTTTACTTACAAGAGTGGACTCGGTTAACGTTGGCTTGGTTCATTCGTCCTCCTGGAGTTATGTATCAAATAGTCAGATTTTTTTATTTTACAATGTCCATTATGCTAATAGTAATCAAGACTTTAGGAATTTTCCTCTTAACAAGAAATAATAGAAAGGTTTCAAGACAGTTAATTCTGGTTAATACTCTTTATTCTACTTCCAAGGGAGAATATATGTGGCTATATCTAAAGCCATATATTAGGATTAAAAACTGAAAAATCTGGTTCATTCTTCAGATATACTGGAACTGTTTTAATGTTGATACTGGTGCCATGAGTAACATACACTTTATAAGATGACTGTGTTGTAGTAAAATTCATCTGTCTATATTTAGGGAACATGGTTTGACTCATATAGGAAATCATGTAACAATGAGTCATATCTTAATATATTTCTAAATGTTTGGCATAGTGTGAACTCAGCATCAAATATTTCAGTGAATTTGCACTGTTTAATCATACTTACTGTGTAAACTAAACTGAAATGTTACAGAAATAAACTATAAAACGAAAATTTGAAAATGGAATAGTATTTGATGAACTACCCCAAATCACATTTTATAATTAATGTATACATAGTACCTTTTAAATGAAATCAAAGTGGAAAACTTATATTTAATTTGGCAGATTTTTAAAGTGTGGTTGCCAGGTTTTTTAAAGTGTAGTTGCATTGTAAGTTAGAGTTTAAATATTCAATATAGTATTTGGTATTAGCAGGTATTTTTTCCTTCAGTTTTTACACTTCCAGCATGAACTTTAAAATAGTAGAATCACCTTATTTTTTGCAGTGTTATCATAGGGTAGCTATTATTTTAAAAAAACAAAAAGAGATGTTATTTTTTCCCAAAGTCTCTTTGAGTTGTTTACCCAAACCCATTTCTTATAAGCAGTTATCAAACTAGATGATCACTTAGAATGATTCAAACCAATCTAGTCATCAGTGCATTTTGATACAAACAATCTATGTCAAATCAGCTCTTATTTTTAAAAAGAATAAATAAATGGTTTGCTTTTCTACAAGTTTAACGGAGTCAGGCAAAATTTAACTTAACTAAAATCTGGACATGTAAATAAATCTTTCCTGTCCACCAGGCATTCTAAAGTTAAAAAAATTATTCTAAATGGGACTAATTAGGCCCAAGGGTAATTCCTAAACATAAAATCCTGAAGTTACTTTGAATCTGGAAGACTGATTCCTTTTATCAGATTACTTTTTTTCTCCAAATGAAAATGTCAACTATAATCCTTCAACCCACCTCACCACCTCCAAAAAATCCAGAATAATGCCTGAGAACTAACAAGGAAAAAAAAAAAAGCAAAATTGGACATAGTATCACTAGTGGGCACAAAATGATTCAATCTAGGAGCCCAAAATATAAGAATTTAAGTCTTTTATCTAAGAACTGGAAGATTTCTGGAACTTTGTTTCCTCATGCACTCCTGTGCCATGCACTGTGTTGAATGACTAAATCCTGTTGTTTCGTTTGCATCAATAAATACATAGAAAGAATTGAAAGTAAAAATCCTCGGTAGTAGTCAATCACCTATTTATGGTCATTTAAAGGTAACTTAGAAAAAAATTACTAAGATTAGACATGTAAATAGTTCCTTTCTAATAATCCTATCACGTCGGACTTGTTTAAGTTATTGATTCATTCTCAAGTGAAATATAATAAAAGAAATAGAAAATAGCCTGATATATTACAGAACTGAATTGTGATAAAAGAACTAGATTTTATTCTTTGCCCCCAATAGTCAGTGGACTGAAAAATAAGAAAGAAACTATAGCAGATATTTACTCAGAATACCAGCCCTAACTGTAGGTGTTTGGATATGGGATGGACCCAAGCAGTCGGCTCTTAGCTGAATTGTTCCTAGAAACATCTTTTCCAAGAAAGAACTGGGAAATTCTGTTGCTAAATTGTGACCTTGAATGTCCAAAGACCTAATAGGGATCTGAGTTTGCTTAGAAGTTATAGAAAGCCTCCAAAACACCTGCATCTCAAAATTGTTTAGACCCATGACAACCTAGAGCCAGACCCAAGCTCAAGAAACAACACCAACCCAAAACCACGATGCTTGCGGAGGGCTCAAGCCCTGAGAAGAGAGGACGGATGTGATCCACGTCACTACATTCTCAGGATAATTCAATTAAACTTTTGGTGTCCTTGTTTCCTCAGTGCATTTTGAAGGAGAGATTGTCCTAATGCTAATGTCAAGTTAGCTTTGATTTGAACCAAGAAGAAAACACCATATTCAAGGTTTTGAATTTGATGGCTTTGAAAGGCAGGGGAAGACAATTAGCTCTCACTTAGGCTGGGGTTTGTTTATTTCACTTAGCTTAAACCAAATCTAATGGTTTTCTGAACTTGAAAAGAGCTCCTACTTGAGCCATTCACAGAGAGAGATGCATTCCTCTCTATAAATCAGTATTTCATGCATGTGAACTTACAATACCTACTCTTACAGGATGTGCTGCAATTTGAATGTTTGATGACTATCTTTTGCCTTTACCAAACACTTAATTCCGTTGGATTTTCTCTCTGACTGCATATTTATAACATACCTCCAATCACCTAACAGCATTACAATTGACTTTTTGAATTTACAAAGCATTTTGATCACCTGAAATATACACTATGGAAAGAAGTATTATTTTAGCAATTCACAAAAGCTACAGTCTCACTTATACGTGGACCTAAGCCATGTATTAGGCATTACTTATTGCAGAAAGTTAATCTTTGTTTTTTTCTGGTGGCTTCTGTAATTTTTTTTTATTCTAAGTAAATTTTCTTGAATTATATTATTTCCTATAAAATGTATGTACTTTTAAAGGTCAATTTTAGTGGTTTAATTCCGTGATCCATGTGTTTCATAGCACATGGTAAATGCTAATAAGGTTAAGGATTAGCATCATCTTAGATGCCCAGTTCAGTGTTCCCTGCAACCACTTCACATGCTTCTGGCTCAGATTTCTGATTCTTGGTGTTGGTAGGGGTGGTGCTAGGGGTGATGTTATCTATTTTTTACCTCTGGGTAACTCTCAAGAATGGTGATGATAATAAGTGTATGGGACAAGTTTGTATTTCAGAGATTGCAATGAAGATCAGTGCACATGGGAGAATGCAGAGCAATGTGTAGGCATAAAAGAGAGGGAGACAAGAGAAAGAAAGACATCAGAGCACAGGACACCTCACCATTTGGTGCCCTCCTCCAGATGTTAGCCAGTTATTAATGCCAGAACCAAATGCCAGTAATTCTAAACCAGTCTCACCAGTACTGAGTGCTGATATGTCAGTTCCTGGCTTGATCTGGATATTATGTTTCTATTAATGCAACCTGAGATTACAAACCTCTCTTAGAAACAAGGTCATACCTTGATAGCCTTCAACAAATGGAAGAAGCAACAGCATTCCACTTTACACAGAGGAAAACTGGGCATGCAGGGGTGAAGTGGGTTAGTCACTAAGGACATCCTCCTAAGATACCCTTGTGATTATGGTGCTGATCTTGCCAACCTGAAACCACACAGTCATTTGGGTTCTCTCTTGTCTCGAAGTTCTTAGACTGGCTCCATACACTAGGGATGGGAAGCTTTGAGGGCTTGTCAGCTGAACCTGGTCTTTCGGGTTAATAAGTTGACCCTTGAGGTGATAGCACTATATGGTGATACAGAAGTCAGTGCCCTACCCCAGAGAACAGAAGTTCCCTTGAAAATGGAACTCACTGCTCTTAGTTATCAAATGATATATATATACTTGGCCAATACGCATCTCAGTCCTAAGAGCATGCCTGATATGTTGTGATAAATTAAACATTTAAAAATTGCAACAGCTGTACGATCAAGACTTTGCAGACATAGTTGAGACTATCTTTCAGCTCTCAGAGAATTTCTCAATATTTCCACACGGTGAAGAGTTCAGAGGAAGAAGCCAAAAAGCCCTAGACTTTTAAAAACCCAACATTAACTTTTTATGTTTTTAAAAATAAATGTCCTCATGTTACTTGTAGAATGAAAGGTACGATAACCAAAACATCGCAGGCTGCATGCTGTGGTGTACTACTCTCTGACCTGTAAAAATAAATCTTTCTGGTATGAGTAGGCATTCCGATAAAAGGAGACCAAGCCTAACTATAATATAAACTAGAGACCTTTATTCTCCTTACTACCTATTATGGTGATTCGAGTTGGACGTCCACTCTGGAAGGAAACACTATTTCAGATGTTCACATCTTTCCATGGCATGCCAGTTTGGAAAACTAAGGAAACTGGAGAGTCAGATTCCTATCTTCCTTCTACAAATTTCTTCATTCTCAAAGAAGTTATAGTGAACCAAAATGGTTGCAAAGAAATACTAAGTAGGAAAACACAATTATCCTGTGTTGTCAGTATTAAAGTCTTTTTCAAATAGTAAGGCCTTGCCTTTAGTTTATCTATTTGAGCACATTAAAATGCCAGTAACTGGAATCCTTTGTAAGAGGAATTTTGGATTAAGAGACAAATCACATGTAGGAGAAAGCTTGCTAACTTTATTTTTAAACTAACACTCTGAAAGGGTAAGAATGGTGAAACTGGGATTGGAATGCAGACATCTGATGGGTGAGAACTTCTGTCTAGACGAGGTCTCTCCATTACCTGGGCCTCCTCTCCCACCTCTCCCCACCTGCTCATTGACTCCAACTACACTGGCAGCCACGATGCTGTGCCTGGAGCACACCCAGTAAGCTCCCATCTCAGAGTCATTGCCCTGGCTTCTGCCTCTCCCTGCAATAAATAAATGCTCTACCCCTAGATTAGCCATGGCTTACTTCCCCACTCCCTCACCTCCTTCAACATTTTGCATCCAGTGATGCCTTCTCAGTAAGGCCTTCACTGACCACTCTTCTTAAAACCACACCCACCCTGCACTCCCCTTCTCCTTTATCCTACTTTATCATTTCCCCATAGGACTGACCTTAAACATACCTCAAAATGGACTTAATGTTCATGATCTGTCTCCTCCAGATAGAATGTGAGCCCCAAGGGTCATCTACTTTGCCTTGATGTCTAATATTATGGTATCTTACACTTGCCAGATGTCCTATTCACTTAGAATTGTATCTTATACATTTCAAAGCCTTACTGTATTTTTTATTTATTCAGTATATTCTTTTTTCAAATTTATTTTTATTTTTTGTAAAGATGGGGTCTCACTATGTTGCCCAGGCTGGTCTCAAACTCCTGGCCTCAAGTGATCCTCCCACTTCACCCTCCCAATGTGCTAGGATTACAGGCATGAGCCACCACACCTAGCCTACTTAGTGTATTCTTCTAAGGGTATTTTGAAAGTGATCCCATACCATGTTTTGAGTGTTGTATATATAAATCTCACTTAGTCTTCAAAACAACACTGTAAGGTAGGTATTGTCCCCATTTTACAGATAACAAAACATATTCAAAGTTAAGCACATAGCTCAAGATCACACCACTTTAAGGGAAGGTAGAAAAAACTTAAATCATTTTTTAATTTAAAGCCCAGGGATCATTCTGTTGACCTCACACAATGGAGATCTATAATGGCCCTCTGTTTCTGACTATATTCCCTTGGAATGAAAATTCACCATATTTGCAGTACCTAGGATAGTATCTGGTACATAGTAGGTACTCATAAATATTTGTTGAATGAATGAATGAATTGTTAATGTCAAGGATGGAATCTCTATTAATTTCTGGAAGAGACCGGGTGCGGTGGCTCACGCCTGTAATCCTAGCATTCTGGGAGGCCGAGGCGGGAGGATCGCTCAAGATCAGGAGTTTGAGACCACCCTGAGCAAGAGCAAGACCCTGTCTCTACTAAAAATAAAAATTAGCCAAACAACTAAAAATAGAAAAAATTAGCCAGGCATGGTGGAGCGTGCCTGTAGTCCCAGCTACCCGGGAGGCTGAGGTGGGAGGATCACTTGAGCCCAGGAGTTTGAGGTTGCTGTGAGCTAGGCTGATGCCACAGCACTCTAGCCCGGGCAACAGAGCCAGACTCTGTCTCAAAAAAAAAAAAAAAAAAAAAAAAATTTCTGAAATATTTAAGATAGTGTGTCTTCCTCTTCCTCTTTTTTTCCTGTTCTCTCTGAACAACTCAATCCTAAGCCCTTTGGGTGGGGCAGAGTAAGGCAGGCTTCTGCAGTTGGGGGATGTGAGAGCCAAACAGGGAGGGGATGTGCCCACACGTGGGACTGGTGCCATGTGGGATGTGCAGCCCTGGTGGACTGAGGAGGGTGTTCACACAGAAAGGCAGTCTTAGTGAGGCATCAGAGCACTAAAGGAGTGAGGAGGGTCTCCATACAGAGGAAATGACCCAATGTGGGGAGTCAGAACCCCAATGAGGTTGGAGAGGATCACCTGGCATTAGGATGTAGGAGCCTGAACAGAATGAGGCATAAGGCAGGTATCCATCAAAGGGGCAGCCTTGCATGGGTTATCAGAGCCCAAGGGGGATGGGGAGGCTGTCCACACAGGGAGGCGGAACCTGGATGGGAGGGTAGGGCATTCTTGGAAAGGGCTGGCCCAGTGGCAGGGTTTAGGAGTCTGAGCAGGGTGAGAAGTGTGTGCACTTGTGGGACGGCCTGGCCTGGGCTGTCAGGACCCAAGCAGAGTGAGGATGGCATCCATGTGAGGCAGTCAGGGGCTCAGAAGGGAACGAGAGCTTGAGCAGGAAGAGGAAGGTGTGGGGAGGAGATGATGGAGTGGATGGGAGATCGATTACACACAGAGGGGTTTATCAAATAAGCAAATATGTTAAGGATGATGGAAACCAGATTTGCCATTGTCAGAGAAAAATGAAAAGGAGAAAACTAGAATGAATGCTGTGGTGTTGGATTGGAATTGGGGTGTTGGTGTTAGCTCATATTTTTCAATAGATAGAGATAAACATAGAAATAAATACCTATGTAAATGTGTGTGCATGTGCACGCATGTGTGTCTGTATTCTCTGGTTCTGTTCACTAAGAGGAACTGAAGTTAGCAACCCCTTCCCCATCCAATAGCAATGAGCACACCTGGCACGTAGGTCTTGATTTCTAAATACCATTTTCCTCTAAGAGGAACCAGAGTTCCTTGGAAAAATGGCTGATTCCAGGACTGGCACGAGAAAAGTATAAAGTGAGCCTGAAACATGTTACTGTGCAAGAAAATAAGGAAGTGCTCAGGTAATGAGGGGCCATGTCACAAGAACATAGAAGTCATTCAAAAGGGGATTCCCACTGGCCAAACTGGAGACAATTTGAGCCTCAAAATATATAATGATGATAATAGACTATGACCCCTTGGATAAAATAGGAAACAGTAATTCTACCCAGATAAAAATGATTTTAAAAATGAAAGTTTAATGAGGAACAGGCTATTTATAAGATTTCAAAGCACATGCCCATAAAATAATTATTAGTTACAAAGGGAAAGAATAACTTTACAGTGAGAAATCCTGACAGATTCTAATTTAATGAGAGGATCAAAGTTGATATAATCAGTGATGGAACGTATTTAAATTGTGAGCCAGCAGATAGGCTGTAGTAAGAACACAGTGTCACTTCTATGACGTTTCTTTCTGATTCATAACGTGAATCTAACCATGAAGAAATACCAAACAAACCCAAATTTTAGGATTTTCTACCAAATGACTGGTCTGTAATCTTCAAAAGAGTCAAGGTCATGAAAATTAAGAAAAGAGTGACGAACTATTCCAGACTGAAAAAAACTAATGGGAAGGGACAACTACTGTAACAGGTGATTCTGAATGAGATCCTGTTGCTATAAAGGACATTATTGGGACAACTAGAAAAACTTATATGGGCTTTGAGAAATAGAAGGTAGTAAGGCATCAATGTTAAATCCCTGATTTGGGTCATTATATTGTGGCTTTGTAGGAAAATGGCCTTGGAAACACACACTAAAGTATTTGGGGGTGATATAATACATCATGTCTACAACCTAATCTCAAATAATTCAGGAGGAAAAAGTTATGTGTCCTGTGATTCTCATGTTTCTGTGAGTTTATTATTGTTTCAACATTTAAAAAATTAAAAGATAAAACAGTAGGCACACTTCCTGCAAAAGGCAGAAAAAAATGGTTCATGCTTTTTGTACATAGAGGGAAATTAACAATATAAACTAAAATCAGAATCTAATTTCTATTACTCTGATTAGTTTTTCTTCATATATTTTGTTCTCGAGCTGTGAAGAAGTGAGCATATATGAAGTGAAAATCAAAACTGAATATCAACGGTAGGTATCTTACTGGTTGCAGAATGAGGTGGTCCATAAAGCTGTTCTTTATAGGAGCTGTTAACTAAATCTTACCAACCTGTTCATCAAATCAAGCTAAACATTAATATGATGCCAAAGGTTTGGCTTAAAGAAGTTATATACCTATCATCCTGTTCCCAATAGATAGAAATAAGTCAAACAAATTTACAACTATGAACTGTTATTTAAGTTTACATGACTTACTTTGGAAAAATAATGCAGTTATTTCAGCAGTGACTTAATGATAATCTTAGGTGTCATATGAGAAAATGATGCCGTCCAAAAGAAAACTGTGGACTACCCATCAGAGATCCAGCTTAACTACAGAATAGCTGCACGTCAACCTTCTTGTTACTCAGTTCAGCTTGCACAGATGCAACAGGGTTTTGAATCTCAAAGACAGATTTATTATTCTTAAAGATGAATTTCCATAAGACCTTTTCCATAATGAAATTTTTATTAAACTTTCCATGCATTTCCATAAGACCAATAAGGAAATCTGCTTGCTCACTTTTCCTGCCAATCATAAATCTATGCTCAAAAGCACAGAAGAATTTGTATTTACTCTGGAGACTACTAGGATACCCAGGGGAGGGAGCAGGTTGTCAGGAAATTAGTCAGAAGTACCGCCTCGTTCTGCTTAGTGCTACTCTCCTCCCCAGCCCACCCTCCACACTGCTGTCAAGGGCATGGCCTTGGGGGCAAAATAGCACAGTGGTTGGTATAAAGCTTAGACTTTGAAGTTGAACAGACCTCATTTCAAACTGTGCCTTTGCCCCCTACTGTGTAACTTGGAGCACATTGCTTAGACTTTGTAAGCTTCTTTTTTCACCTACATCATGAGGGTAGTAGTTGCCCACCTCACAGAATTTCTAAAGAATCAAATGATAGATATATCTTATAAAATACTTAAAACAGTGCCTGGCACATGGTAAGTGCTTTTAAAATACCAGTTATCATTATCATTATTGATATTTCAAATAAAAACCTGATAATGTTTTTATTAATAGGCTCTCATACTTAACTGTGAGTGCATTGACTTTCAATCCTTAGCTGTTCAACCTATCTTATTATGGCAGCCACACACTCACACCACCACCACCAACACCAACAACACTATCGACAACACCGACACCAATAACATCATCATAGTCACATTGGTGTCCACCTAATGACTTTGACAGATGTTACTAACAAACTGGAAGTTGACTGGAGACCCCAGGAGCCCACTAAAGTCAGAGGCGATGCAAGTAATTTAATCTACAGCTGTGTTCACAGCAAGAAATCCTCAAAGGAGTAGGGACTGGAACAACTGCCCCACCCAGCTCCATCCCATCAAGACCTGTTAAGACAGTCACACATGTCTTTTCCCTCAGGTAGTCTCACTGCTCGCTCTCTCATTTTGTTACGGTCTCTGCTCGATGTCATCTCCACACAAAAGTCTTTCCTGACCTATAAAAAGTATAAAATAACTCTGTAAAATGTTCCCATTACTCTCCCCCTTCTCCTCAGTCTAATTTTTCATTATAACTCTTATAACCTTATCACTACCTGGTATTACTGTGTGTGTTGTGTGTGTGAGTATTGTCTTTCTCTCCAAGTAGGAAAAAAGTCTCCATGATGGCAGAGTCTTCGTCTTTTGTATTTACCATGAGAACAATATCTCATATAGTAGGTGTTCAATAAATATTTGTGAAAGAAAGAATGAATAAATGTAATCGCCAGCCAGCAATTTAGAGACAAATGACTCTAATTTTTAACATATTGACTGCCATACAAGAAAAAATTTTTTTCCTTGGGGCCCTGGTGTTTTATTACAAAAATAGAATAAAAACCTTGAAAACAAAATGATCCTTTCTAATGTAATGAAAATTTATTATTTTTTCTTATTTTCTGTGCATGAGTCATATATGCAACTTGAAAAATAGTTCATGCAGCTCCCAAGGTGAAGAGATGTGTGAATTACATATGATTCACAAGGCCCCAGGCTCAAAACTAGCGTGAGTTAAATACAACTCACATGGCAGTTAATGTGTTAATTGAAGCCAAAAGTCTTTGGAGAAATGAAATATTCCCATGTTTGCTATAGGAGATTTACAAGGAAAAAAACCTTCGGTACAGTTAATGCAGAAAAGAAATTCTTCCAAAGTAGCTTTCTCTACAAAGCTCTTAATACACATTTGTAAAAGCATATATTTCTGTATTGTTTCTTAACTGTTTATTTTCGTGATTAAGTTTCTTTTTCTCATGAAATAGGTTTTCAGGAACAGAACCCCACTCTATAAGGTTGCACCTGTAGGACCTAGGACCAACCTGTGACTGTTGTCCAGAAACTGATTAATTCCTAAGTCGTCAGATTCCCTACATCATTGGCTCCCTATCATCCCTAGGGTAAGACCCAAGCTCCTTAGTGGACAAGCAAAGGTGGGCTGGGTCTGTTCACTTCCTTGTTCCATCTCAGTGCTGAAATACTTTCAGTTTCACTGCTTCATGGCGACCTAGGTTTCTGCTGCTCCTCAGTCTGCAGTGCCTCTATTTCCCTGTCCTGATGTGCACCTATCCATTTTTAAGTCTCTGAGGGAGGTATTCCTGACTTCCCCTTCCTAACAGCACCATAATGAAAAATCAAACAAATTCAACACTGTGGTCAATAGCATGTTTGTAATCATTTGCTAACACTGGTTAGAGCAACTAAAACTAACCCAGCCCCTGCGTTTTCTCTGAAACTATATGTTCTCTGAAGACATATCTTTAAAATGTTTTCTTTTCATTTTCTGAAAGGAATTCATCCCATTTCATATGAACTGTAGATTCCTAGATGCTAATTATGATAATATAATAGGCATCTCACCAATACCTGTGGAACCGTAACATGATTTAAATCTATAAAACATATTAAATACAGATAGAAAAACAAATCTCAGACAAGTTGTTCCCCGCCACTACAGATAATCTTACAAACAGCATCCAGCTTTTAAGAAAAAGCAAAAAAACAAAACAAAACAAATCTTAACACTGATTTAGTCAGACGCATCTCTGTGAACTCATTCTATCATTTTGTAACTCAGGAGGAATTTTAAATACAGAAGCCCAGTTTGGTTAGTCACAAAATTATATATTCCAGAAAGATGATCAGAGTATAAATTATATCTTAGAAATAATGGTGTTATACTTAAATACATCATTTTATGTGAAATTTTTTCAAGGCAAAATAAAATAAAACTGACATCTGATAAGCATTTGTGTTTCTTATGCCAGAGAACAATACCCCATGGGCTAAAACTAGAAGCTATAGTTTGAGTTTCCTGAGAATTCAAGATAAGATCTCAAAATAATGACATAAATAATAAACTAGGCCAGATACCATATATAAAAAAACTTTTTAGTAGGCTTCCACTCTAAATCTTGATCAAACGTTTTGTTTTATATTCACACTATTTATTTCGAGTAATGAATTCCTAACCAAGAATCAGAACCAATATGGGCATTCAGCTTTGGTTGAAAATTAAACATGAAAGAAAAATCAACATATATACATATAAGAAGAGAAATTGTACTTTGATTTTGATGTGATCATTATGACTGTATATTTTGTTTCCGAACGTCAGTAAATGAAAGTGTTCACAGAAAGAATTCTCTGGAAATGCAAGTGGTACAGCTGCTGTGAAAGACATTTCAGATGTTTCTCAGAAAACTAAACATAGACTCACCATATGACCTAGCAATTCCATTGCCAGCGATATACCCCCAAAATTGATCAGAGACTCAAAAAGATACTTGTATGCCAATGTCTGTAACAGTACTATTCACAATAGCCAAAAGTTTGAAACAATCCAAATGTCCATTAACTGATAAATGGATAAACACAATGCGCTCTATTGCTCTTTCTCTCTCCACACACACCCCTATGATCTAATTTATTTAGCCATAAAAAGGAATGAAATATTAATGCATGCTACAATATGCATGAATCTCGAAAACATTATACTAAGTGAAAGAAGCTAGACACTAAAGACCACATATTGTATGGTTCCATTTATATGAAATGTGCAAAGTCACCATACTTATCCAGATAGCATATTAGTGGTTTCTAGGACCTGTGGTGGGAGAATATGGAATAAACACTTAATGGGTATGGGTTCCCTTTCTGAATGATGAGATTTTTGAGCGGTGATGGTTGCACAACATGGTGAATATATAATATTAAATGTCACTAATGGTAAATTTTATGGTATGTGTATTTTACCACAATAATAAAAGCACAAGTGATAAATTATATACATCAAAATGTGATACTTCTACATAATAAAAGGCACCATAAATAATGTAAAAAGACAAACCACAAACTCTATAAGGCCTCTACCACTCAGTAGCCAAAAAAGTATAGTATAAAGATTATAAAAAGAAGAAAATACAATCAACACAATAACAAAAAATGAACCAAGGACAGTAGCAGACAATTTACAGAAGAAAGAACCTAAATGGCCAAGGAAAAGAAAATATGAAAGTATATTCAACCTTATCAGTAATTAGTTTATCAGTAATTAATTTAATGCAAATTAAAACATATTTTTCACCCTATCAAACTAGTAATCACATATCAGTTAACATGAATGAATAAACTAGATCTAAATGCTTTGTTATGGGTAAATCTCAAAGACAATGTTGAGTAAAAAAAAAAATCAAGTTTTAGACTGATTTGTAGGATAAACTGACACTTCTGTAAAGTTTAAAAACACACAATATGAACCAAATATTTTTATGAATGCAGCCATCTGTAGTAAAGGTACAAAAAGAAGGACAGATATCCAGTAACTTCCCGATGGTGGTTGTCTCTGGGGGTGGAGGGAGAGGAATGGGATGAGGGTGACACAAAAGGGATGTTGTCCCTCATTTTCATTCCTTAAAAAAAAAGCTGAAGCAAATAAAACACATTGTTGATGTTTGTTAATTCTGAATAGTGGGAACCTCCATCTTTGTTATATATTTTCCATGCTTTCTGTGCATCTGAAATCTTTCAGAATTAAAAAACTATTAATGTGGAGAAATAAAGTAAGACACAATTCTTCAAAGACAAAGTATATGAGTGTGTAAATTTTTCCATGGAGAGAAAATTGACTGTGTGTGTGTGTGTGTGTGTGTGTGTGTGAGGGGAGGGGGAAGAATGTTTTCTGAAATGGAGGCTGCCAAGTGGGTTTCTTTGAATCTTGGAAGAGACCTCATGATGACAACTTTGGTGACACTCCCTACTCAGAGATCCTTGGACAGTGCAGTGCCTGGAATCTTGTACATATGCCCAGGACAATGTGTGCTGCAATCGCACTTCCTATTGCTCTTCCGAAGAAGCCAGCCAAACAACAAAATTTAGAATGAAAATGATTACCCACTCTTGGCTCATCCAATCTTTTTCATAGACCATGAGTTCATTTATTTGCTTATTGATTTAAATCTGATATAAGCCATAATATTATAGGTTGGATCAAGCATACTTTTTGACTACCATTGCCATTCCAAACATGACTGGGAAAAAGAATGTCTCCAACCCGTTTGCTTTTGAGGCTCTTGCCTAACACCAGCTCATGTTTTCTGAAGAATAGCAAAAGGAAAATGTTATCACCACTCACTCATCTAACAAATGATCTGCTCTTGATTTTCTGCACTGCATATTCTGTGTTAACATTCAAATAGCCCTACGGAAATGACAACTTATTGACAAAGTTGGCTAAAAGGTTCAGGGGCTCCTCAGTTCAGATCTCCTTCTAAGTATGATAAGTTCAGATTGCCTGTTTACTCAGCACACAGGAATGCTTAATTTACACGCTACATTTTCTAACAAATAAACACTCCTTCCTAATGCAGGGGTTAACTGGCAGAAGCCCTGACTTAGTGTTCTTGGGTTTCTTGAACCTTACCACAGGAGATAAAGCAGGGAATTCTGTTCCTAAGAATCACTGCAAATTTGTAAATATTGTGTTTCAGTAAATATGGCATTAAAATGGAATTTCTGTTTGGCAGGAGTGATGACTGTTATTTTCACAGCAGGGTCTGAAATAAGAAGAGTGTAATTACTCCTTAAGCAAAGTATACAATAAAATTTATGATCCTTTCCCAAATCTCATTATTCAAAATTTTCTGGAACACAATCTCCCTTGTTAGAATATAACCTTCTTATGGGCAAGGACTATGTCCTATGTATTTATCATATTGCTTGGCACCTGGTTAGTATCTGTTGTGAATAGTACAAATACCAGATAATCACATGGATTATGCATTGTATTATCTAACCAAGATTCAAGATGTATGCCCTACCTTCCACTTTTAGAAGATTGGAAAAGACAACAAAAAATATGGAAGTAAAAATATTGGGCTTTTAATCACTCTCAGTCAAGAAAACTGTTCTTTTGCATATGAAGAAATTATAAGTACAGTGATTATGATTTTGGAAAAGACATAATCTCACACTAAAATCTGTAGTGATAAATAACACATGAACAATTACCCATTAATATCTAGAGAGCAATTCTTTATATTGAAGGACAAGAACCAAGATATTATTATAATATTTATGTGTATAGACACACATACAAAACAGGAAACATGATCTTGTATGACCCTACATCTTGGTTTTGGCTGGACGGCCAAGGGAAAAACCCGGATCCAAGCTGGCCTTGTCATAGTCTCTTCCTGGAAATCAGAAATGGAACCAAGAGAGTGGAGTCAGAATCTGTGTGTGTGAAAGCACCTGTGATGTGTGACCTTGGGCGCTCTGGGGAGGCCATGTTTTGCTGTGTGAACTGAAGAGCAGAAAAAGCCAGTCAGTAGAGAGAGACAGAAGAGCTGAATGTGAATGGGGTATTAATTTCCTGTTGCTGCTGTAACGTCTTACCACAAACGTAATGGCCTAAAGCGTGCAAATTTATTATCTTACAGCACTGGAGGTCAGAAGTCTAAAATGGGTTGGCAGGATTGCATTTTTTCTCGAGGCTACAAAAGAAATTCCATTTCCTTATTTTTGCCATCTTCTAGTGGTTGCCTGAATTCCTTGGCTTATGGCCACATCACTCCAACCTTTGCTGCCCTTGTCACGCCTTCTTTCACTCTAACCCTCCTGCCTCCCTCTTAGAAGGATCCTTATGATTTTACTGGGCCCACCTGGATAGCCTAGGATAATCTCTCTATCTTCAAAATCTTTAATCACACCTGCAAAGATCCTTTTGCTCTGTAAAGTAGCATTTTTACAGGTTCCAGGGATTGGGACTTCTTGGGGCAGGGGGCATTATTCTGCCCACTGTAAAATCTCAAGGAGGAACAGAGAAGACAGATGAAGCAATAATTCCAACAGCCTTTGCTTCTTAACCTAGTCAAGCCATTCCTTCATTCCTGCCCTTGGGCACCCTGACACACTCTCTTATCCCTATAAGAAGGCTTTTGTGTAACAGCTGCCTGGAGAGCTCTGTGGAGAAGCATTCTGCAGGCTTACTGGAATGCCGTGATCAATGAACAATGTCTGCCCTAGGTACTAAACAGGAGCCCTGTCTCATATATGTCACAAATCTACCATCCTCACTCAAGATTACAAGTTGGAGAATTTGCATGGCTGGGTACAAAGAGTAATTTTTCTTTATCAAAAAGGGGCTTAGGCTGGGTGAGGTGGCTCACTCCTGTAATCCTAGCACTCTGGGAGGCCAAGGCGGGAGGATCACTTGAGCTCAGGAGTTCAAGGCCAGCCTGAGCAAGAGCGAGACCCCATCTCTACTAAAAATAAAAAAATTAGCCAGGTGTGGTAGCATGCGCCTATAGTCCCAGCTATTGGGGAGGCTGAGGCAGGAGGATCTCTTGAGCCCAGAAGTTTGAGGTTGCTGTGAGCTAGGCTGATGCCACGGCATTCTAGCCCGCAATAGAGCGAGACTCTGTCTCTAAAAGGGGGGTGGGGGGGGGCTTAAAATATGAAAATTTAAATCCTTGTTAATAGTAGCAGAACCTTTATTAGGCAATATCTATATCCCTTAGGAGACTGCCTGTCACAGGTAATCTCAGGGGGTTGTGAGTGGGCTACATGTTACCACGCACCAGACACCTAGCATTTAAAAGACCAAAACAATAAAAATAAAAAATCAGCTTTGTTTTTCCCAACACCTCTCCCTTGGAACAAAACAATTGCTGTTCAGGGCCCCTGATCACAAACCTGCATAGAACAGGCATCACATCATATGTCTCCTCCTAAGTAGTGTGGCCACAGCCGGGAGGCAATGTGTATCACTATGCAAAGCATTTTTCCGTGTCAGAATACTTTCTCACAGGAGGAGGTCATTGGTTTCAGGAACTCGAAGTTTTATTACTGTCAGTTGTGTTTAGCGCTGTGCGCCAGAAGTTCACTTATGCCTGGATCCTTGGCCTCGCTTTAATAGGGAATTCTGCCCTGAGTGACACATAATGACCTCACTAATCGCTCACCTCAGTGTTCTCAGTGATTTCCAAGTGCTGAAATTACATCGTCACATTCACATCAGCCAGAAACAAAGATAAGATGAACCCATCATGCCCCAGAATTTATGAGGAACCAAAGGGTGGGCTGGATGGTGTCGTTAGATTTTTTTTAAGTGGCATCAAGAATTCAGTCTGTCTCTCAGAATCAGTGGGAACACTTAAAAGGAGAGGAACCAGACTAAAAGAGACCTCTTCCAGTTAACTGCCTTAAAGTTCTCTTTTTGAAAAATTCTTTCCTCTCTGAAGATTTAAGGAGGCATATGTGTTTTAATCCCCCACTGTAGCTTTTAAACCCTGTAGAATGAGTGTTTACAAAGTAGGATCTTTTACTAGATATTATAAAAGGGATGTCTGTGTGTGTGTTTTGCCAAGAAATTAAAATCCTGTCTTTGCCAAGGAGCATAAATATACTTGGCAGAATCCAGAGGCTCAGTAGCAAAGATAAAAGTAATTGTTCCCTGCAGCCAATTGCTCACACTTATTACAAAGCATCTGTCTTCCCCTGGGCTAAATTTTCTCCCCTGATGCAGTCTGGCTGTGGGAGATACCATCCTCTGGCTCTGGAGGGCCCAGGAGATCCTCAGGGCCACATCATTCCATCCCTGTGCAGCTCCAGATACCTACAACTCACAGAGGCTCGACTGTGGACCTGAAACCTTTCATCTCCCAGCAGTCTGATATTTTTCCCTCCAGTAATGACCTGCTTTTAAGAAAGACATTTATATTTTAACTATGTCATTCTTTTCACTGCTTTGAAATCTGATTTGATTTTCTTCGGCTCTCTGGGCTTTATATAAATGTCAGTAAGCTGAATGGGCTGTCAGCACTTAGATTAATGATTGGTTAACAGGAGATTTCTTAGTTTTACATTCAGTGAAGCAACTCAGGGACTGCTCGTGTGAGTGAGTACTGTGGTGCTTTTAAGATTTGTTCCCTTAACCCTTTTATATGCTCTGAAAGACATTTCACTCTGGGAGGAAAATGACCACAATGTCCTGATTCCAAGCAAAACCCCTCTGTTCTTCCCTTCCTGCAACATGCGCCCCAAACCAACCAATTATCAGAAAACTAAAAATTTGGCATATACCCAAGTTTAAGATTAGTTCTTTTTTAAACTGGTTAAAAATTTTTAATGTGATTTAAAGGCCAAAAAAAATTCTAATGTTTCAGCAAAAAATTGTGCCATCATCAGTAACTAAAATTTGATAATATTTTTCGGCAGTTAATTCCATTTACTCTGAGTACTTGACAATATGATAGCTGCATTTCTTGTAAAAAATAGCCTATGAAACTTAAAAAATTACTCAATTGCTTATTTGCTTAGAACTATAATTGTTTGTGTACTTATGAATAGTGTGTTCCCAGAGGGGAAACACCTCAAAGCATTGCAAGAGGAAACCAAGAGTGCATCAGATATAAGCCTTGTCCTTCAGGAGTTCAGTAAAGTCCAAGAGATAAGATCCATACACAGAGAACTGTCCTCTTCTACTGGCTCTCTTCTCTTTCTCCTTCCACCTCACTGCTGTGCTGGCAAAAAATATATACACATATCTTCTTATTTATTATTTGGCTCTTGTCAAAACTTCTACAAAAAAAGCAGTCACTCCAGATCCTTTTTGAAAAAGAGTAAACAATGTTATAAATCATTTCTATAAATCATCATAATAATGTGCAATAAGATTACTACTTGGGATTCTTGGGGCTGAGAGGTAGAATAGCAAGAGGAAAGGAGGTCTTTTTTAAGAGAATGACTAAAGTAAGCCATTTGGCCATATTCTAACATTGTAGCTCACATTTTACATAAAAGTCAGACATTGCAGATTTTAGATTATGAATTATTTTTAAAAATCAAACACCCTGGGGAAATATTTTTAGTGCATTAATAGTATTATTACTAAGAGATCTTTTCCATAAAACCACATATAAAAGGGTATGAGAAGCATGGCTCTGCCCATTTTATTGCCTGGCAAGTAGTTACACAAACCAGAATTTCTTTTAATAAACGAAGCAAGTCATTTGGCTGACTCAGTTTCTAGGAAAAAAAAAGATGAAAAATAAAATAAACCAAGCAAGCCAGACATTCCAGGAAAAAGAAGTAAAATGCAAACAAGTTGAAATCTACCATTAAGATGTTTAAATGGTAAACCTCTTAAAAGTAACTACCTTCCACCTTCTTAAGTGAGCTTAATAAATCAAAATTCAAATTTATACATATAAGCTATGAAATAATTTGATAATATGAAGGCAAATATAAATATCTAACTTTTCTAGTTCTACTAAGCAGTTTATAAAACATAATTTTAGGATTATATATGCTAAGTAAAGCAGAGTACATCATAACAGGAAATAGCCTCCGTTATGAGTAAAACACAGATCTTCCACGATTTTAGCAAAAAACAAAAGTCCCCAGGAAGTCACTCCAGAATGGGAGTGCCGTTTGGTTTTCCTCACATTGAGTCCTACTGAAGCTCTGACTCAAGAATGGACACTCTCCCCGCCCCTACCCCATTCTCCAGTTCCCCTTGACCCAGTTGGAACAGATTTAATATTTTATTTCACACTTGTAAATATACATACTTGTGTTGCTTTTGATTTTATTGTGGTTTATCATTGACATTTTTTAAAAACCTTAACTAAATAAGGAAGAACATAAGAAATAACGATGGCAAATCCAAACTCTAAAAATAGGCACACTTCCAAACCACGTATTTCTGATCCTAAAATAATCTCCCTCTAGCCCTAAAAGACCAGTAGGACTTTGCAGTCACCTTGCCCAGCTTGTCTTCTCCAGTTCTCTGCACTTCTCAAGTTGGCCAAGAAGTCTGGAAACCTATATTGATAAGAACCAATCTTAGACTCCAAATGGTTCTTAAACACCAAATTTGACCATTTTGTTTTATTTCCTTTCTTTAAATTTGCCTCATCTTCAGATCCTCCAGGAAAGCCTACTTTCCCATCAGAGAACACAAAATGATTTATAGGCACATGATGATTAGAATAATGAATCATACATCCTTTTCTAGCCCAGGTTACAAGTTCTGTCCATCATTGGAGGAGTCTATGATTCAGTGACAGCTCACTAAGCATAGACCCAACTGGGTGATATTCCTGAACTGGACAACAGCCATTGTCCAAGACATAACATACACACAATGTTATGTCTTGCTCCACACCACTGGCCTTGGAGAGGCATAGAATTCAGGGGGATTCAGGTTGCTCAGATCTTATCCATAAAACCACTCACGTCAGCTGAGTATGTGGGGGACAAAGCCCCTCAAGACTGCAGGAATAAGTGACATAATCACTGGAAAAGAAGGGAGCCATAGGACTGACTGAGCAGCAAAGGGCTGTGGGGAGGATGTCACTGGGAAATGAAACTTCAGATTAGCAGTCCAGGGCAAACTGGGATGTGACTACATGGTACTTGTGACTCAACGTGGAATGTTACCAAATTTCATTCGTGGACTTTATTCACATCTGAAACATAAACTAGGGAGAAAAATCCAACAACAAAAGCAACAAACTCTCAGTAATTAAAGCAGTTTCTATAGTGCTGCTTTTTGTAGAAAAACTACAGTTTGAGAGTGGAAGTTTCTTATAAACTAGTTAGCTCTTTATATCCCAGAGAAGATAGCCAAATTCAAAGATTAGTAAATTTCCATTTTTTCAGATGGATTCTTTATTCCCTTTTCTTGTGGGTGTCCCATCCATATACTCTCATCATTCACCTCACTGAAAATTGCCAACATTTGTGACTCTGTCTTAGGGCTTTCTTCCTAGCAAGGAAGTGAGCTCAGAACTTACAGGCCAGGCCAGATATGTCTCAGTGAAAGACTCTGAGTAACCCTCAGTGGTAGATGGTAGATATATACTCAGTAGATGTGTAGTTGGTAGATAAATACTCTAACTTCCTCACTCCTCAGTTGGTATAGCTTGGAGGCATGCTCCACCCTGGTTCCCAGGTTCCCCAGGGGGACTGAGCTCTGGTTGTCCACCATGATAACTTAATAACACACCCTTCATAGGCTGCCTTCCCTTTCCCATCTCATTTCTCCAGTTCCCTGTTGGTATTGTCGCAAATTACTTGCACTCAAATCTTCAGAGTCTGTTTCTGGGGGAACCCAAATCAAGACAGGATCTCAGCTGAAGACAAATCCCCTTGTCCCACTGAGCCAAAACAGGAGTGTCACGGCAAATCCATTCAGTACTGTGAAACACATTCCTGGGCAAAGCAATCCAGGTGTGCTTCTGTTTAGTCATCTCATGCTCAGCATCACGAAGGCTCAGTGGGGTCTAGAGATACAAGCCAAGGTGGGCTGGTGCCAGTGTAACTAAAGTGTCAGATTATAAAGATAATAAACATTAATTCTACACAGTATTGGCTAGCGTGTGAGAAAACAGGCACTCTCCCTTAATCTTCGTTGAGACGGGAAATGTTACAATTCTTTGAAGCAATTTGGCACTATCAAAATTTTAAATGTGTGTATTTACTTTGTCCCCAAAATTCTTCTTTTACGAATTTATTCTGCAGAAATACTTGGACATGTATGTCTAGGAATTTTCATCATAGCATATTTAAAATAGCAAAACAATGTCCATCAAAAGGCAACTGAATAAATTAGGGTATAGTCATATAAGAGAATACTTCATAGCTTTTTTAAAATGAGATAAATCTATATGTATTAAGGTAGAAAATCTCCAAGTCATATTTTAAGAATGGAAAAATAAATTACAGAACATGGTCCCTTTTTGTTTTAAAAAATTATATATCAAGTAAACCAGCACATATGGAAATACACATTGTGTTCTAGATAGGAAGATCCCACATGATAAAAATGTCAGTTTTAAGATATTTCATAAATGTAATGCAATCCCAATTTTAAAAAAATAACATCACATTTTTTTTCTGGAGCTAGAAAAATTAATTCCAAACTTCATGCTAAAAAACAAATAAATAAATAAACAAACAAGAATAGCCAGGAGATCCTTGAAAAGAATGAGTAATTGTTAGGGGTAGGGGTGGGGTGAAGAGGAGAGTCTAGCTTCTATCAGATATTAAAACATACTATAAAAGCCTCTGTAGTGCAACTGTGTAGTACAATAGACTATGCCATGAATAGAGAGAAAGATCAATGGAACAATTGTAACAAAGCATAAAAATAGAGCCAAACGTATATGGAAATGTAATAAATCTGCAGTCCCCAACCCCCAGGCCACAGACCAATACTGGCCACATAGCAGGAGGTCAGTGGCCGGGTGAGCAATGGAAGCTTCATCTGTATTTACAACTGCTCCCCATCACTCACATCACCTCCTGAGCTCTGCCTCCTGTCGGATCAGCTTTGGCATTAGATTCTCATAGGAGCGTGAACCCTACTGTAAACTGCACATGCGAAGGATCTAGGTTGCACACTCCTTATGAGAATCTAATGCCTGATGATCTGAGGTGGAGTTGAGGAGCAGCTGCAAATACAGATTATCATTAGCAGAGAGGTTTGTATAGTTATTTCATTATATATTACAATTTAATAATAACAGAAATACAGTGCACAATAAATGTGATGTGTTTGAATCATCCTGAAACCATCCCCCCAACCCCCTGGTCTGTGGAAAAATTGTCTTCCATGAAACCAGTCCCTGGTGCCAAAAATGTTGGGGACCGCTGTAATGATATAGGTGGCATTTCAAATCAGTGGGGAAAGATGAAGTTTAACACATTCTTTTTAATTAACAAAATTTTTCATTTAGAAATCTATCTCATTCACACACACACGCACACACGCAATGACTGGTGCCACTCAGGAACAGACACAAAGCCTACATTAGAGCAAAGGAAGCAAATGTTAGGCCAGCTAGGAAATTCATTGTTTAATTGTAGTTGTAATGAGACCTCAAAGGAGAAATCCAGGTTGAAGAGGGCATCTAACATTAGGACATCTGGCCTGGCCTGGGCAAGTGATGGTCAAGACAAATGCAAGACAAATGTATTGTTACCCAAATACAGCAGAATCTCGGGCTCTCATGAAGAGCAAGTGGCTGGATTATTTGCAGCCAGAGAGGACTTACAGGTTAGGGGCTGGACCCAGCTTCCAGATGGGCCCCAGGGCAGGCAGAGAAGCAGGTTAGGGACTTCCTGCCTGGAATCAGCTGAACTTCGTTAGCATTATAGCTGGACAATGCTGAAGAGCCAGCTGGGAAAAGCTGGGGAAGAGGAGGGCCAGAAAAACCAGGCAGGGTTCACCCAAGCACACACAAACTTGGATGAAAGGTCAGACTCGGGTTTGTTTACAAACAACAGTGCATTACTTGAATTCCCCAAAGTAATACTCTGGAGGAGTATTAACTATTAACTAGTAGTCCCTCCAGATTGCAAACTTCTCTCAGAGCAATACTATTAGACATCTTGTCTCATCTGTCCAAAAGAAAATGTTGGCTTGTTTCTTGAGTTTGGCTGGGTATCCTTCTTGGAATAGTCAAGGTGGAATATGACTTTACAGATGGAACAAATGCAGTGAGTCTAAAAGAGAATGTGCCTACTGAAGAAAATGTGAAATATTTTACGTACATTGAGAAATGCAGACAGTAATATACAAACATACCTCACTTATCACCGAGAGTTGAAAAATTTTAACATATGATTAATGTATTTGTTATTTACGAAGAAAACATTACATATACAGTTGAAATCCTTTTTATGCCCTTCCCCAGACCCATAGGCCTTCCCTCACAAAGGCAACTACCTTCCTGAATTGACGTTCTCGTCTTCTAATCCATGTTTTTATACTTTTCATATATATATATATATATATATACATACTGTGCTTTTATACATCTTTAAACAATTTTTATAAGTTACCCAAGTCTTATCAGACTATAAAGTATCAATCTGAAAATTATTTTTGTCACTCTATGTTTTTCAAGATTCATAATATAGATCTAGTTTATTTATTTTAATCATTGGTTATATTCCATTATGAGATATGTTATAATTTATTCATCCATCTCTCCTACTGGTGGGCATTTTAAAATTATAAACTTTTAAATATTACAGACCGTGCCACTGCAGTGAATATCCTTGTGTATTACATTAGATGAACATGTTCAAGATTATCTCTAAGATTCATATCAAGAAGTGGAATTTCTGTGTTTCTACATTTCATCTAAATATGACTCTAGCATCCTAAGGTGCAAAATCTATCTTTAAACTGCTTTGACCCTAGAGGTCACAAAGAGATTTAGCAGAATTGTTGATGAACAATATCACCCTTGTGTAATAATTAATATACATTTATTTGTAGGGCATTTATACATTACTTCATTTACTTTTTAATTTATTTATTTATTATAATTTTGTTAGTTAATAACTCTGTATATAGGTCTGTGTACCTGCATAAATAACTTTCAATATAAGTTTCTATTTTGTTGGTATATACTCCCTCTATCCTGGGATACCTCGGATATCTAGTAAAACAAATCTTAGATCCTCTAGAGAAATCCCATAATCACACCTTCCTCCCATCTTTTATAACCCAAGGACATTTTCCTATCAAACTGCATATATATTAATCAGTTTTCTCATCTTATAATAAAAACTGCTCAACCCAAGTTTTGGATCTTTAGAAGTAACCAGTGTTACTACATTGTTTATCTAATTTCTGCTGTAAACCAAAATCTTAGTATTTTACCTATCCTATGATTTCTTCAAGCATACCTACTTAAATGGCACCACTCGTCTAGAAGACAGCTGAGCTCACCCGTAAAATCTAAACTTTTGAACTAATAAATATTATTTTAACTATTAACATATTCAAATATTTCATTTCAACTATTTATATGTGTAAATCACACATCACCTAGAAAGACATTAGAGAAAAGAATGAATCAAATGTTAGGCACAGAGTAAATCAAAGAGCAGTACAAATTATGAATTAATGAAGTTCTCTAATGACTGTTTATGGCAGATTTTTTCCCCCTTTTGTCTTTGTCTTATTTTCCACCCACAAAGGAGACAATGCAATGTGATAATTCGTTCACATTTGCTTGGGGGAGATGTGAAAGCTGGTATGCGGCTTTAGTCAACTCATTAAAATGTCAGATTTATGGAGTTGATTTAATTAAGTTAGTTAAAACAAATCAGGTTATCTTGACCACCATTAGACGGTGTTATCTGGCAAAAATATGAGCTAAACTTCAGCCAAACACAGCAGGAATAAGTAGAGTCTGTTTTCCATCCCTGACCTCATAGGTATCCTCTAAACTTTAGATGACCTGATACAGTGAAGAATGGGCCAGAAACCCTGGATTTTCCCCCAGTCTGAGTTTTACTGATTAAGCTGCATCAGAAGGAATCAACTCACAATTTGTATTTCAGCTCCAATAACTATTAAAGTGAACAAGCAAGTTCTAAGGGCCATAGGGATACGATAAGGAAAACTTTTGAGTCTTACAGAAACTTTCAGTTCCTGTGCAGATATGTGCATCGTGAACGTTTCAAAAGCACAAAGGTGTAGCTCCATAATGATCATATATAGTAGGTGTTCATATTACTAATCTCACCAGATGGAAACAAATGTTTACTTTTCCTGAGAAGATATTGTATGTTTTGGGGCATTGTCTAAAGGTGATATTTGTAGATGGTAGTTACTGAGGGGCCAGAATGCAGTTTGGAGAAAATTTTATTGTTAATTTGCACTTTAACTGAATCATATCAGTCAAGAGCCACTGACTTGAGCAAATGCTGAGGCACCATCTCCATTTCCAGGGCAGCCTCAGAGATCTAAGTCCAGACCCAATAACGGCTAATAATTTTTAGCACTTACTGTGTGACAGTCATTGTTCTATGTGCTTTCACTTGTATTAATTCATCTAATCCACCATAACCACATGAGGTGGATGCTATTATTATCCTCATTTTACAGACGAGGAAATTGAGACAGAGAGAGATTAAGTAACTTGCCCAAGTTACACAGCTCCAGAGCTCGTGCTCTCAAGTGCTAGACCATAGTGCAAATGTTACCTAGCTCCGATAGAGCCAGTCAGCCACACATTGGCTGTGGTCTAAAGCCCTCAGGGAGACTGGACCCCTTTGAAAGCCATTCCAGGATTTGGGACCCTACAGACAGACTAAAAATCCAGAGAGAAAGACAAAGAAAATCAAGAGTGGGACCTGCCCTTCATTCTAAGGTGGCCATCAAAAAGTCCTAGCCTTTGGAGACTCTTCAAATCAAAGCCAGTTTGGAGTCAGATCAGGCTTCCTAGGGGGTTTTCCAGTTTAGAATTTTATAAAATTCACTAATAATTCTTCAATTGCTAAGAGTTGAACCACTGAAAGGTGCAGGGAGCCCTCCTGGTCAAGTACATTTGAAAAAGCAACATTCTACTGAAGATTCATAATGAAGCACAATGAATGTGAATATGTTAAAGGCTTACAGAAGTCCTGAAGTAAAGACATATGTTTGATTTTGTTTAAGCTAGCATTTCTAAAACTTGTACCCCTCAACATTCCATGGAGTACCATTTGGGACTACTGCTCCAAAATGAAGTTGACCAGGGGCATCTTAAGACAGGTGTGCCAGCCTGAGCAAGAGTGAGACCCCGCATCTACTAAAAAAAATGTAGAAAGAAATTATATGAACAACTAAAAATATATATACAAAAAATTAGCCAGGCATGGTGGCACATGCCTGTAGTCCCAGCTACTCAGGAGGCTGAGGCAGGAGGATTGCTTGAGCCTGAGAGTTTGAGGTTGCTGTGAGCTAGGCTGATGCCACGGCACTCTAGCCTGGGCAAAGAGTGAGACTCTGTCCCCTGCCCCCCCACAAAAAAAAAGACTCAGGAAGCCCTTCTCTTCTGAAATCTTGGCAGGGACAGGGTTCTGAGGTTGGTGTTCCACTCTCCCAGGCCTAGGCTTAGCTTCCTAAGTCCCCTTGGACTTTTCTATCCAACAGCTTTGTGTGTGGCCCTAAGTAACTTGAAAATGAGCCATTCAGTTCTGATCCCCAAACCAGGGAGCAAGACAATTTGTTTGGATTTTCAGAAGATCTTTGGCAACTTTCCATAGAAGTGGTTCCTCAACAAGCAATGAATCACAAACATCCATTATGGACAGGAGCAATTTGGTAATAATAGAACAGATACATGCTGTCCTTATGGCCTTTTCTCCAAAGGAGGGGCTAAATTGAATTAAGTTTGTTCCCACAGTATGCTATTCAGTGTTCCTTAGAGTATGAGAAACCTAGAAATTACAAAGCAAGCCAAAAATGAATTACTGTTCAGTTAAGTCACACAACTAATAGACAATTGATCTTAGCCAAAAGGCCAAGAAGCAATTAAGTCACACAACCAATAGAAAGTTATATTCTTCTGTGGCCAAACACAGCATTTAGTTCCCAGTCTATTAAAGAACACTAATCCAGGCAGTAACCACCTTACAGATATCTACTGTTCCATCCAACCAAGGATCTCAGAACTTTTTAAGAGTGTAAACTGATTTAGGACATTCATCTTATTGAGCAGAATAGGTCATAGGCTAGTGCATTTGTTTTATGACATCATCTTCTTCTGCTAGGGAAGGTGGAAATTAGGACTAATTTTTATAGTTGTTATGGCGTTCGTGAAGATAGTTAATGACATTTTTGTGTTTGTTAAGTTTTAATTCTCATAAGAAATACATAAAAACTTCTTATTAGATTGTGATAGTAATGACCTAAAGCTGTTATCATAACAAGTAAAATCTGTATAATGGAAAGGAAGATAACTATGTGGTCTTGGCCAGGTTTCTTTGTTTCTGTGAATTTAATTTTCTCCTATAAAAAGAGAAGATTGAAGAAGAAAATTATGAAACTTCTAATAAGCTCTGAAATTCTATGAACATACCATAGCCTGTTATAAAATTTGACTCATTATGTAGTTCATATTGAACTTTTCATGTGCATGTGCCTTAATTCCTCAAAAAATGGTAGGCTCCTCAAGGGCAGGGACTGTGACTGCCACTTCCTATATCTCTTTGTTGAGTGTCTTGTACTAAGTCCGTTTTGTGCTCTACTATGCCTCCAGGCCTAGCACAGTGGCTGGCCCATCACTGGTGCTCAGTAAGTGCTTGTTGACCAGCTGACATAGGAGGAGGCACAATTCTGCCTTCACCATTCCACTAAAACTTTTTGCCCAGAGTTCACTAACCTACTAATATTTGAGCCAAATGGCCCCCTCTTCTTGGTCCTCATTCTTCTCGACCTCTCTGTAAGTTGGGACACAATGAAATTCAGTCTTCTGCTTTTTTCTTAGCCTTTTGTATGTGTCTCAAGGAGCCTGACCACCAACAGCTCTTTTAAGAGAAACAAAGAAGTAGGCTCATCTTATGGCACAGCCACATCTTATGGCACGTGAACCCTCAACCACAGCATTGACCCTCAGGTGGTTTCCTGATCCCACCTGCCTGGCTTAGAGTTCAGTCTCCTGAATTCTTTGGCCCAGAGCTGCCTGCACTATAGACATGTAAAAATCTAGGCTTTTGGCTAGCAAATGGAGTAATAGAAAGGAGCTGGCCCAGGAATTCACCAACAACACAGACTGTTCAAATATGATAGCAGAATCATTAGGGGTACCACAGGTGCAGCAAAGTCTGGAAATCAGGAAACTCTGAATGGCACCAGTCACCCTCCTCGTGCTTAGTCCTGCAAGGTGAAAGTAGAAGGGATGCTAAGGAATGGTGATGGCAAGGCAGCCTCCAGGGCCTGCTACATTGGCCTAGTCTATCTGCTCCTTAGTCTCATAGACACAAAGCATTGGATTGGTACACATACAGTGTTAGGACCATATTTTCTACCTCTACATCTCTGTGATTTGAAGATGAGATAGAAACCAAGTGTAACAAGGGGCGAGCAACTATAACTCTTTCTTGTCCTTGTGGATAAGATGGGAGAGGAAGGCAGCTTTTCATGCATAGTGGGTACTTTAAAATTTATAATTCCACATGATCAAGGAAAGGGACAAAGTGGTCTGATGATTGATTTTACAATAACACTTATTAGGAGTTATTAGGCACCAAATGCTCTATAGACAGTATCACATTTAATTCTCACAATAACTACATGTGATAAGCATCACTCTTCCAAGTTTGCAGGAAACCAAGGCTTAGAGAAGTTTATTATTTACTCAAGCTAGCTGAAATTGGACTCTAAGTCTCCCATGCCCCTAAGTACTCTTATGGTGCACCTCAATATTCAATAGATGTGTGCCAAGTACCTACTCTGGGAAAAGCACCATTTTAGACCTATGGAGGTTAAAAACATGAATTAGACATATGGTTCCTGTGTTCAAGGAGTTTATGATTTAATAAGATAAACAGGATCCAAACAGTCAAATGGGTATAATACAAAGAATAATTAAGTGCAATAATATATTAATTCATCAATACCAATTGGAGATGGAGTGAGTACAGGTACCAGAGGGGAAAAAAAACACAAGATGGACACCAGGAACACTGATGCAGGACTGCTACAGAGGAGAAAGTTTAAAAGGAGGAAGGAGGAGGTATAGTTGGAATAATATATATAATAATTATATATAGTAATTATATATAGAATAATAATATAGTTTGGGGCACATAATGAAGGATTCTATTAAAATAAATTTCTATCCTAGATTTAATTATATTCATTCTGGAGAACAGCTGATGTTTCCAAGCAGGAGGTACTTTAGAAGAAGTGTGGTGACAGTTGGAAGTGGATCAGTTGGGTGAGGAAGGACACTAAGGAGGCTAGAAACTATGGAGGCTGAGAACAGTAGCCAGGAGGCAGAGAACCGATGAGGGCTGGAGCACTGGGTCCAGGGGAAAGGGATGGATGGGAGGGGAGAGCAACTGGGGTTGGTAAACAATAAATGTGGCAAATAAGTGGGGGAAAAAAGTAAAAAGGACTCCAAATTGAGTGATTAGAAAGATGATGGTATCTTTATCAGAAATGATCATGAGCTCAGAAAGGAGCTGAGGAGGAAAAATGTTTAAAGGAAAGGTGAGGAGTTCAACTCTGAGTATACCAACTTGGAAGTGTCCACAAGAAGTCCAGGGGTGAGCATCTGGCAGGAATTGAAAGTGTAGGATAGATGATCAGGAGATCAATCATGACTGGTTAAAGAAATGGGCGTGTCACATGCTTGAAGAATTGAAGCCATGGAGCATCAAGGGAAAGACATCATTCATCATTTAATGTTATTGAGCCCTTATTATGTAGGCACTAAGGATACAGTGGTGACAGAGGCCCTGCCTTCATGAAACTTACCTTCTGGAATGTAGACCAAAGAGAAGAAAACCAAGGCAGAATTTTGGAGGATATTCACTCTTAGAGGATGTTAGGTGAGGAAGAGCAAGACAGGAAACAGCCAGAATACCATGTTTTAAATGCCAAAGGATGAGAAGTTTCAATAAAGAAAGAGTAAAAATATTGAAGAGGGAATTAGTTTGTTTTAATTATTCCATAAACATTTATGCCTTGAGCCTGTTAAACATGGAGATGCAACAGAAGAGCAGGAAAAGAGTCTACCATTGGGAAGCTTACCTTCCAGAAGAAAGCAAAGGTAAACAAATTAAACATGACAATTATGCATTTTCATAAATACTATAAGTAAATAAACAGGATGAAACAATAAGGAGAAGCTGGGGAGGGGAGAAGGTTTACACAGGGCTGTCAGAGGAGACCTCTTACAGAAGTGACATTGAACTGAGACCTGAAGGTAGTAAACTATTCCAGAGCAGTGAAAAAAAGAGTGTTCCAGGCAGAAACAACAAGTGCAAAAGTGCAGAAGTCAGAGGCCCAGAGAAGAGGATGGTGTGGCTGGAGACTGGTATTGAGCAGGTAGAAGACTGGTGCGAAATGAGGCTAGAAAAGCAACTTCTAGTGGTTTAGCAGAGAGAGGCTGTGTCTTAGCCTTGGTTGGTGACAGAGGAGATAAGGAAAGGACCAGGTCTGAATTAGAATCAATAGAATTTCTTCATATATTAGCTTTGGGCAATGAAGGAAAAGGGGAACCAAAGGTGACTCTGAGGTTCTCTGCTTGAGTAATCAGGAGGGAGGTGATGCTATTTATTTTGATGTGAAAGACTGGGAGAGAAATACATTGGAGGGATAAAGAACTCCATTTTACAAATATAAAATTTAAGATACCTAAGTGCTTACTATTTAGATTGATAAATAATGGTTTAGGTAAGGAAGCCACTGGATTCCAGGCAGAGATGTGGTTCGTGGAGTTCTGGGGTCATATCTTTTATAGCCACCCTCCTGACAACTCCAACAGAAAGTCTCTGTGAAGGATACAATTGGCATGAGTTGGGTCCAGTGCCCAGCCCTGGGGTATTCACCACACAAATGGACTCCCAAAACTGTATCTTAACTGTCACATTCCCATTCTCGTGGCTGGGGGGCAGTGGGGGCCAGGGAAGACATGCAGAGTCCATTACCAGAAAGAAGGTGAAAGAGTAGGCCACACAGACAACAAAAATAACCACCACAGGCAGGAAAGTTGGCCCTACTTCTGCCCATATGACAATTTTCTTTTTGGTGTTCTCTCCACTAAAACGTTAGAACAATCTGTATTTTGTTTTATTAGAGACAAAAGTTACAGTGAAAAATTGTAGTGGTATGTGGACATCTTTTTGCCAAAGCAGGCTCACTTTGATGTTACAGCCAATTGGCCACCCTTAAGTGATTACCAGAGTCAGGAAGTCTAAATAATAACTTGCCTATTTGATCTAAGCGTTCATTCATTTTCACATTAAACGTGTGTATCTTAGGCACTTACTATGTGCTAGGAGATGTGGGGTACACACAGATGTATAAGACAAATCTTTTAATCCTGTGAGAGAGATCAGACATGAACACAAACAGTAACACAAACGAGAATGGGTTAAGTGTCATTTGACACAAAGTCCTCACTAGGAACCTGCCTTTGATAACTTAAGAAGGAGGCAGTATTTGCAGAGAGAAAGAAAGATAGGAGAGAAGAGGTTTTGCCAAGTATAGAGACAGGAAATTCAAAGTGGGATTGTAAAATGGCCAAAACATCAGGTGAGCCAGATTTTAAATTTGTTTTGCAAAGTAGTGGGATACAGCGGTTGGAAGGTAGGTTGGGGCCAGATGATGGAAGGCCTTGAATGCCAGGCCTGAAGGACTGGATTTGACAGGACCCGTGTCGCGTTTGAGCAGAGGAATGGCAGGATCCAAGCAGTGCCTCAGTAAGCTCGACTTGGTGGTGAGATGGGGAGACTGGGAGGAGCCCAGCGAGCACGCACTACCGTCTGCGCATGCGCGTGGAGCAGAGCTGGGACAAGAAGATGGCCGCGGTAAAGAAGAGAGACTGGACAGAGGAAAGGGTATGGAGAAATGTGTGGCTAGAGCGGGGGTGGGGAGGTGGGGAGGAGTTTCAGAGAGGAAGGAAAAAAAGAGGCCAAACGTGACTGAGGTTTTGAGAATAGTGAAAATGAGAAAGGCAGTTTAGCTACAGAAACAGGAAGCTCTGGCCTTTTGGGGAAGGTGTGGGTAGTTGGCTTGAGACGTAGCTTATTGAGTCTGAGGCATCAGGGGGACAGCCTGGAGTGGATTTTCAGCAGTGGGCTGGGCATGTGGAATTGGAACCAGAAAAGCCATGTGGACTGGAGACAAGCCTTTGAGCGGCCTTAGCTGGCAGGTGAGCTCTGAAGTTGTGGTAGCAGAACAGAGTCCTGGGCAGAATGAGGTCAGAACCTTGGGAAGCATATTTAGGAATCTGGATGGTGACAAGAGTCAGAGCAGGAGTCTGAGAAGTCAGTAAATGAAAGAAAATGTGGTTATGACAAAAGCCAAAGAATGATCAGCCAAATCTTTCACGTTTCAGAGAAACAGGTACCTTATGGCAAATTGAAAACACATCTTTTAGCCTTACTCACTTCACAGGGGGAAATCCTTAAGCAGAGTAGAGATGTACTGAGGGGCTAGTTAAGCAAGATTTGGCACTTCTGTTTGGAAGTGCATTTGCCAAATGAGTTAAATATGTCCCTATCTCACAAAGGGGGCAGTCCTTGACAGTTTCTCCAGCCTGGCAGGGAATAAGGGAGCCAAGAAAACCTTAGATTCAAAAAAGGAGGTTCACATAGAGCCTTCAGATAGGAGAGGTGGGTTATTTAAGCAAAAGGTTGATTTTGTGGTACGGGAATTAGAAAACCACATCCAGAAGACCTTTTTCTCTGTTTCGGTAGGAGAAGAAAAAGAACTGGAAATGAAACTTAAAAGGTGAACTAAGTCATAAAAACAATGGTGACCTAAGACATAAAACAATGATGTCACCCTGGTGTGGTGGCTCACACCTGTAATCCTAGTGCTTTGGGAGGCTGAGGTTGGGGGATTGCTTGAGGTCAGGAGTTGAAGACCAGCCTGGACAAAATAGGGAAGCTCCATCTCTACATAAAAAATAAAATTAGCCGGGAGTGGTGCTGTGTACCTGTAGTCCAGCTACTTGGGGGCTGAGGCAGAAGGATCACTTGCACCCAGGAATTGGAGGTTATAGTGAGCTAGTATCATGCCACTGTACTCCAGCCTGGACTACAGAGTGAGACAGACCCTGTCTCTAAAAAAAAAAAAAAAAAATTAATAAATAAACAGTGATGCTGTCAGATATTCAAGTTAGTAAACTATTCCCTCATCCAGAAACTTGCACATTACATTATATGTGAATTGCCTGCTTTTAAAAAAACTGAGTCACTTATTTCTAACTTTAAAAATAATGCATGCTGAACTTCAAAAGTATGGAAACACACCAAAAAAATGCAAAGAAAAAATCAAGTTACCTCTTACTCCTAATCCAGAGATAACCTTGCTAAATTTTGATGCATAAAATTTCACCCTGGAACTAAGACAATTAGACTATTTACAATCTTTTACTGTTATAAACAGTATTACAATGAACACCCTTATACATTCATTTTTGAATACTTCTCTGAATATTTTCTTACTATAAATTCATTTAGGTGGAACTGTGGGGTGAAAGGAGAAGCATACTTCTTAAAACTTTTGGTAAATACTGCCAAATTACTCTCAAATGATTATACAAATCTGATACTTCACCAGCAATGTAACAGTGCCATTTTTTTGTGCTCATGTGAAAAGAGAGAACTCTGATGTCTCTTCTTCCTCTTATAAGAGTAGTAATCCCATCATGGGGCTCCACCTGCATGACCTCATCTAGACTTAATTACCTCCCAAAGACCCCACCCCATACACTATCATGTTGGAAATTAGGACTTCAACATACGAAGTTGGTCCATGAAGTTGGGGGAGGGGAGAAGGGCACACACATTCAGTCCATAACAAAAGAGATGAGCTGAGCTCTGGGATGTGGCTATGTTCGGGAAGAAAGAAGAAGAAAAATTAAGGAAAGAAAAAGATGACATCAGAGAGGAAGGAGAAGAGTCTTAAACAGATTAAGAAGTCCTTGGGATAGGTTTGTTTCACTCAGGATCACTCTGAGGTACTTTATTAAAAATTAATTGGCAATTTCCTGGATGAGAAGCTTGGGGCAGAGGGTCAAGTGACTTGCTCAGGGGACCATCATGAATCAAAAGCTACACATCAGTCCACCACACATTAAATGCAACTGGAAATGCAGAGCTGAGAAAGGAAAGAAAACGGAAATTCTACAAATTGAACACAAGGACTATATAATTTTAAAATGCAAAGAGTTTAAAGTACATGATTGTAATTTTAAAATCATCATGACCATATACAAAATTGGCCTTTCTGCTTTGGGAAAGCAGAAGAAAACAGACTAGTGGCAGGAAGAATGGATAGTTGTGGGTACTCCATGAACGGGGGCAGAGTTAATGGTCAACACTCTAGTTTTGAAGGGTGGTGAGTGAGCAGAAGAATTTGCTAATAGTAAAACCAGAAGAACCTTCTGAAAGTGTTGGCAGAGTCACAGAATCTTAGGTTCATGAAAAATGTTTGGTAAACTATAGGTAGAAGAGTCCCAGGTTCTGATTTGGGAATTGAATATCTACTTTGATCACCAATAAAAAATCCCTTCTTCTGCTTGAAACTTTTCTTCTCGTGGCTTCCATAAGGGCACCTTCTCTGGTTTGTCTCTTTTCTCTTTAATTGCTGCTGCTTTGATTCCTTGTTCTCCTTCCATTCCTTAAATTCCATGTTTAGGGACATGGATCCCTAAGTCCAAGTCTCATTTCTTCTATCTATAGAAATGGTTTCTTACACTGTTTCAGAAGATGTTTCTATCGTATCATGTCTCCATTCAGTATCTCTTCTTTGCTCATAAACAAAACAACCTCCTTAGCCCTCCACTTCCAACTATTACTATCTGTGGAAGTGTTTCTAGATCTTGTGGGAGCTCAGAATGGGGCCAGTGTCTAGAGGTGCCACTTGTGGCAGCAGAGGCTAGGCAGAGGTGGTAGCTTAGCTAACCTACCATGTCCAAGGTGTCACTCTCATCCTTTCTTGTCCAGACACTGGATTATTATTAGTGCTTCTAGAGATGGCCCACCCTATGTCACTGGTTTAATTTTTGAAGTAGGTCCTCAACACTGATCAAGGAATAGCTAACGTTACAGTTAACACACAATGATTATTTACTTTGTGCTAATCACTGTTCTAAGCACTTTCTAACTGATGAAATCATTATTAACTCTCTTTAAAGATGAGAAAACCAATGCACAAAGAGGTTAAATAACTTGCCCAACTGGTAAGTGAAGGAGCCAAGGATTATCCCCCAGCAAATTTAGAGATATCTACACTGATACATTTCCCCCCCTCCAGTGCGATTCTGTCCATCCTTGGGGTCATACACTGTGACTGCATAAGGCACCTACAAAAGATGTGGCAACAGCCTTCGTGACTCTGCAATGTTCCCAAGCAAAAAGAATAATAGTAATAATAACTAACTAAAGGGGGAAGGAGGGGGATGAAGAAGTAAATGGACTGAAGAAATTACATATAATTCATAGTGCAATTGCTGTGGTGAAATGTGGGCAGGGTGTGTTTTTTAAAGGCTAAAATTCTCCCTGCCTTTCATTTTTCGTGACAGAACCTGTGGCCATTTACAATTCTTGATTCTTTGAGAGAACGACATATTCCAAATTGCTGAACCTTGATTTTTTTGCATTGTCCACGACTCTCCCTAACAAAACCAGAAACTCCCTTATTCAGGTCAAGGAGACAGTGTTTGGTTTTGTTTTAAATTGTGGTAAAAGAGACATCACACAAGATTTATCATTAGAAGCATTTTTCACCACACAGATCAGTGGCCTGACATACATTCACATCGTTGTTGCACTCACTTTCTTAGTCTTATTTTTAAGACAAGCCTGGATCACAACCTAAGGTCACAATTAGCCAAATGACAGCCACTCCCCTCCCTGCTGAGGAGTTAGACCCAAGCTGTCTAACTCCTGATGTACAAAAAACAAGCCTGAGCAGAGAGAAAAGGAACACGGTAGTCAGAAGAGGCAAGTGGCTCAGGCAGTGCTAGGAAATGGAGTTGGGTGTAAAGCAAAAGGGACAGATACAGTGAGGTAAGGAGGAGGCAGGAAACAAGACTCCAAACACTAGAAAGTGACTTAGTCCCCTCCTCCCTCCGTGGCCTACCTGGCCTTGCTTCCTGCTAGTCCCCGCTGGAATGCACTTTCTGTCCACTCTCCCTCATCACGCCATGCCTAGCCCAGGAAAACCCCCTCCAGTCTTCATTACATCCACTTTCTGTGACCACCCACTGCACTTACGAGTGTTTCACTAATTGGAATACGTAACCTTGCACTGCTTTAGATTGTTATTTAGCAGTCTCGTGTGTTTCCTGCTTGTTCCTTCAAATCAGTGAAGGCCCCTCCAAGTCAGGGACTATGTCTTAGGTATGATGTTTCATTAGTTCCACTTCCCATCCACCACCATCCCTCATAAAGTTGACCACATAATATGCATTCAGTGAATACTTGTTGACTCAAATCCCATTATTGTGGAAAACCTTCTAAGTGACCTTTGCATGAGTAAGTTCTCAATCCTTAACTTTCTATGTGCCATGCTATGGAGATCCATTGTTTGAAATTGCTTCTAGAATTTCTGTTTACTAAGTATGGTTTGAGTTATTGCATGCAGGCAAAGGAAAAAAAAAAGGAAAAAAAAAAAAACTGTTGGCTTCCGGAAAACATTTTTTATAACATTATTATTGGCAACTCATGCTGTCATGGAACTACTTCTTTATTTTGGCTGAACTTTGAACACAGATTCACGTTCTCCAAGTTTCTTTTGGAGTCAACTTTACTCTCATGCAAATTTCCTGAGATGGCCAGCTAAATCTCTCAATATGAAGCAGAAATGGCTACGTGTATAGAGGAGATAGAAGAGTGATGTAGTTAAAAGTCCAAAGTCTGTGTTCATTTTACTGCTTTTAGTTAAAATATTCTGCTAGCAACAAGGCTATAATTCCCAAATGTTCACCATATGTACAAGCCCAAGCAAATCAAACAATTTCAGTTGTAATTGGGTAATAATATGGCCTACCTTCTGTCTTACTATTTGAGCTTGTAGTGTGAGCAGTTGCAGACAAATACCATTTCTTCCAAGGCAGCACAAAGATTTTCAGGCCAGTATCATTCCAGGATTCACAGCACCCAGAATTCTGCGTAGGCCAGTGACTGTCCCATCTTCCCAAGGTCTTTGAAATACCCATCATGGAGGTTAATTTTCTTAATGATGATAAATTCCCATATTATAATCATGTAGAGTTATTCAACTTTCTTGTATTTAAATTCTAGCTTCCAATTAGATTTCAAACTGTAAGTAAATAAACCATTTTTTACATTCCTTTGTTTCAGCTATGCTTTGAAACCAGTAACAATAATTTAATTGACTCATGATTAAGTCAACAAAAGTTTAAGTGGCTTTTTCCTTCAGAGATAGCAGATTTTTTTGGGGGGGGGATTTTGCATTTAGAGAATGTTGCTATCTTTTATTTATAAGTTTTACTTATAAATATTTATCCTATATTCAGCCAGAGGGTTGCCTAAAAAAGCATAGTTAGTAGAAACCTATAAGGTACTAACTTTCTGCTGTATAAGTTTGATTTTTTTAAATATATTTTAAAAATTATTGAACTACTCTTTAGCTTTTGTCCTAGGCCTAGTCCCATCTCAGGTGGCTTTTCTCCTTGAACTAATGCAAGGCCAACTAGACATTTTATAAAGATCATTCTTACTGATAAGAGTTTGCAAATATGGTAGTACTTCTATCCCATGTCTGATAGCTAATTCCCTAATGCTTAGCAGCACAGGCAGTGATCACTTAGACTATTCACATAAAGAAGCCAGGGCACCTACTAATC
Organism: Eulemur rufifrons; assembly: GCF_041146395.1. Lineage (NCBI taxonomy): Eukaryota > Metazoa > Chordata > Mammalia > Primates > Lemuridae > Eulemur > Eulemur rufifrons. The sequence goes on from NC_090984.1 coordinate 83,222,563, forward strand.
CCTACTGCCCAGGTCTTTAATGTACCCCAGGTTTCTCCATCTCCCCAGGGCACTGTCAGCCAGTGGAATTCCATTCCGTGCTGTGTTCTCCAGCCAGCTGGCTTGGTCCTACTCCTCACCTCTCCTTTCTTTTTTCCTTCTCTTCTCTTTCTCTTCCCCTTTCTCCCCTCACCAGCCTTCCCTTAAGAACCTCAGCCACATGAGAGTCATGTAAGACACTTCTGATGTCCTCCCTGGCATTGCCTCACGCTCCTGCTATAGCTCCCTTCCCACCAACTCCACAGATGCTTCCTGGTGCCCTCCCTTCCTGCCCAGCCCATGCCAGGAAGCCACTGTGCCCTGTCTCCCACCACTGTCACTGGGGCATATGTGAAAGCCAGGCCAGTATAAGTGAGGGGTGGGGAGTGAGAGGCAGGGAATGGGCACTTTTATTTCTGGGATCATGAGAAAATGAGTTCCTGGAATCCCAAGTTGAAATCTGGGACAAATAGAAACAAAATAATAAGGAATGATTTGTTTCTCTAGTGTTTTGAGTATAATTGTTTGGCCATATTCAGTGATATTGTGAGGACTGGCCTGGAAAACTAAACCAACTCTTAATTAAAAAAAAAAATTTGAAGAGTGCATTTTGAGCTCCACTAACGTGCAATGAAACCCAAAGGTCTCTTCACCTCTTTCCTCTCTTTCCCTGATTGAGCCCATTGATTCTTACGGCTTCAATTTGCACCTCTACACAGATTAAGTCAAAGCCTAGACTTGAAGTGCAACTTCTCCTCTGACTACCAGACACACACTTTAAACAGCCGAGAGCACATCGCAGGCTGGGCTGTCCAGAAGGTTTCTTAATTCAACAAGGTACAAACAGAGCTCAGCATCTTCCCCTCATATCTGCCCAGGGCCAGTGCATAGAGACCTAATGAGGATTTTTACAAGGTACTCCCCTGTGGGAGAGGGGAGAGAAACATGAAAAGTGCCTGTCCCTTCAGGGGACCAGAAGCACTACTCCCGCCCACTGCAGGTCAGGGGATCCCCAGGTCAGGTCACTCAGCCTGGCTACCAGAGCACAGGCTGGATTTCAACCCTGGGCTGTCATTCTTGTATAGAAGCTCTTCCTCCCATCTTCCCCCTCTTCTTGTCACTATTTTCTAGTCATCACGATTTGAAATCTCCCAGTCAGCTTCAATGTCAGATCTTATAGCAAGTCTTTCCTGACCTTCTGAGTTAGAATGAGATCCCCTCAGCGTCCAGTATGACCCTCCCTCTTACACTTAGGGTGCTGTAGCGCAGCCCCCTTTTATTTGACTGTATTGCCCACTAGACTTAGAGCTGAGAGGAATGAAGAAACTTAGCTACATTATTTATGTGCCTTTTATGGCAACTACCTTATTTTATATTTATGGTTTAGACATTTGGGCAAGAAATATTGAATTTCCTTATTTTCCTCAAACCATTTGATTTTTATCCCAACCCCCCATCCCGTCATGCTGGGGTGTATTTTAATCTCAGTCATTCTTAGCCCTCCCCGCAGGACCGAGACCCAGGGAGATTCCTCTGGACCTCAGTCACCAGGACACTCCCATGGTCTGTGGGTTGCAGCAGCTATGCTGATTCTGGGCTGTATCTGGGGGCACTGGAATCTTGGCAAAGCCAAAGGCCAAGCAACCCATTCTCTGAGGCCCTATACCCGCCTGCCCTCAAAAGTAGGGCAAATACCCTCCCCGCTCCTACCCCATCCATGCTTCCCTTTCACTTTTCCCTCCAGGACACCCAGCACATCTTCCTCAATGTACTTGGGCTTTTAAAACCAGAAGTTAGAAAGGGAAGTGTCTTGCCAGCAACATCTGCCTTCTGCCCCTCTGAGACAAGCTCAGAACCTGCCTCCCTGCTTAAATGAGGGAAGATAAAGAATAAAAGACAAGAAGAAAAACATAAATATCTTTCTCAGAAAATTTCCCAGCCATTTATATCTTATCCTTGTCCTCTCCCCTGGCATCCCTGTGGTGAATAATACCCCCATCCCTGTGGTGAATAATACCCCCATCCACCAAGGATGTCTGTATCCTAATGCCCACAACTTTGAATATGCTGTCTTAACGTGGCAAAGGGACTTGCAGATGTGATTAAGTTGAGGATCTTGATATGGGGAGATTATCCTGGATTATCTGAGTGGGCCCAGTGTAATCACAAAGCTTCTTATAAAAGGCAAGCAGGTGGGTCAGAGGGAGGAGCTGTAAAGATGGAAGTAGACACCAGAGAAGAGAGATGCTATGCTGCTGGATGTGAAGATGGAGGAGGGGGCCACAATCCGAGGAATGTAGGCAGCTTCTAGAGTCTGCGAAAGGAAAGGAGGCAGATTCTCCCATAGAGCCTCTAGAAGGAACACAGGCTTGCCAACACTTCAATTTTAGCCCATTGAGACTGACTTTGGACTTCTGACGTCCAGAACACTTAAGATATACACTTGTGTTGTTTTAAGCCACTAAGTTTTTGGTAACTTGTTATATCAGCAATAGGAAACCAATATACCACGTGAGGGCAAGGACCTTATGAATAGTGTCTTTCACAGAGCGCTCAAAAAAAAAATGTTTGTATAATTCTCTGCCTCTCCTAAGTAGAAATTGAGAGGCAATTAGCATACTGGACCTAAATTATGGTTTAATCGATAAGATTTTGGCAGGGTAGTGTTTTGGTTTTAAAATGTATTTTCCAGGTTTTTGCCCTTACTCTTCTCTCTCTTGCCCAAGTAGTACTGGGGGCTTTCTTTGCACACTGCTCTCAGGGTCTGGGGAATCCAGCCTAGAAAGAGGAAGACTCCTCAGCATCTGGCTTTTGAGCAGCTTGGGGAGACCCTCATCATTTATAAGATCTGGGCATTGAGAGAGAGAAAAAAAGTTTTTTAAATTTTCCAAAAATAAATTCCTTTTAAATATTCAGAGCCACAACCTGGCCAAATTAGAGCATGGAGTTTGTCACATGAATTGTGGAGCAGAAGGAATGTGTGATTATGTAAGAGCAATTCTCACCAAAAATAGAGGCATTCCGCAAACAGGAAGGCAAGAGAGATTCCTAAACTCTGAGACTAGAGGTAAGCTGCGTTGGGTCTCTGAGAACTGCCCGTGCTTTGTGCTCCTTGCCTGTGGGCCCGGGCATGAAGGGGTGGGAAGAACAGGGGAACCCCTAAGTCAGTCGACAGATCCTGGAGTGGAAACGACAGCTGAGCCAAAGTGGATGCAGGTCACATGGTCCTAAGAGCAGCAGGCAGAGCCACAGACTTGGACAGTAGATCCCATTTATAGTGTTAGAGACCAAGCGAGGTGATACCACTCAGCCAGTACATGCTCGGGTACAGCATTTGGAGCCTGTACCCTGCACCAATGTCAAACATTGTAGAAGCACCTTACCCTCATCCTCATCCTCATCCTCACTCTTCATTCCTCAAACAAGGGGGCTGATTTTTGCTTTAGGATTTAGTCCAAAAGACATTGTTTGATCAAGTGACCATGACTGGTGATATTAAGTCCTCTAATACCACTAGCAGAATTGAGTGCTTGAGAATAAAATAATGTTAGTTACGGAGAGAGATAAACAATGGTTCTCCTCACATCAAAAATTTGTTGCCAGCTGGGCGTGATGACTCACGCCTGTAATCCTAGCACTCTGGGAGGCCGAGGCAGGAGGATTGCTTGAGCTGAGGAGTTTGAGACCAGCCTGAGCAAGAGTGAGACCCCGTATCTACTAAAAATAGAAAAAATTAGCAGGGTGTGGTAGTGTGTGCCTGTAGTCCCAGCTACTGGGGAGGCTGAGGCAGGAGGATCACTTGAACTCACGAGTTTGAGGTTGCTGTGAGCTAGGCTGAAGCCACGGCACTCTAGCCCAGGCAACAGAGCAAGACTCTGTCTCAAAAAAAAAAAAAAAAAAAAAAAAAATTTTGTTGCCTAGTAAAAAATTATACCAACAAATAACTTTTAACGGAGCTGAAATGGAAACTTTTACTGGAATGAACCCCAACATTTGTTATATAAGATTTCTTTTTACCCCCTATAGTTCAAAGAAAATAATTCTATTTTAGGGCTTCATATTTAAAGCATATTTTTCTCTCTTAAGAAAACCTTTTTTACAGTAGTTCTATTACAGTGTTTTTCTTTTTGGCCAAGATAAATTTTACTGATCAATTCTACTTTTAATATATACATTTTATACCAGGAGTTGTTTCCCTTTTATCAAACATGAGTTTATCATTTAAAGCCCCATTTTTCATCCCACATCCTGGAAAAATCTTGATACAAAAAGGAGATAATCTTAATTCACTCAGCAAAAGAAACCCACAATAATTTATTTTTATGGCATATCAACATAATGTAGGGGAGAGGTCACAGTCCCAGCAGCAGCAGACATGGTCTCTAGGCTCCCAGTGTTCTAGTACAGTCTCTGGGTGGAAGTTTCGCAACCTTGCTGATACCCTGTTTCCTCTTCCCCCATTTATAAAATGAGGGAAGCTAAAAGCAATGATCTCTAAGGCAGCACTTCTCACTCTTGAATGTGTAGGTCTTATTAAAATGTAAATTGTGTTTCAGTAGATTGAGGGAGAGGGCCTGACATTCTGCATTCTAACCACTCAGTCCCCAGGCAGGCCGATGATGCAGATTTACGGACCACACTTTGAAAAACAAGATTCCAAGGGACAGCTCGTATCTAAAATTTCTTGCATTTCATTAGCTTATGTATGTGTTCAGAGAACTGCCATTATTCATGTTTTAAGAATATATTTTAGATAGTTAAAAAGGACTTACTGTTCTTCAAGTTTTAAGTTAATTAGGGATCGGGATTACTGTTAAGGATTGCAGAGCACCAGATACATAAACACACACCTTATTTGTCTAGCCCAGTGGTTCTAATCCTAGCTGCACTTTAGGATGCTTTCAAAAATTAGCTGTGCCTGCCCACCTCACCCCGCTTACATACAGCCCAGAGTACAATTTAACTGGTCAAGGGAGGGGCCCAGTGACTGGGTATTTCTCAGAAGCACTGCTTGTGATTCCAGTGTGCAGCCAAGATGGAGAGCCGTTGCAGGCCAGCCCCTCCCACTATGAAGGCACTCCAGGTATGGCCAAGTTGTTTTTAATAATACGCACAGCTGTTATCCATTAACTCAGTGCATTCTCATTGAAAGCTCAGTTAAATTATACAACTCACATAAACATTTCTCCTATTAACTTGTAACTAACTCAGTAAGGGTTCTCAGCAAGGGAGATAATACAGAGAAACCCCTAGCTTTGTTTGGTCCTTTTTAGAAAAATAAAAAATTATCAAATTATAAGCACATTGTGGCTATAGGGAGCACAATGGCTTTAAGGGAGGTTTTGTCCATTTTGTCATTTACATGGCTCAACTTTAATAAAGCTGGCAGAAGCCAGTAGAAGCAGTAAAAGTTTCTGAATGTCAGCAGAACAATCACTCTCCAGAGAACAAGTCTTTCCATTATGTTGCCGTGGTTCAGAAGCCAGCTGTCGGGGTTGGAATCCTGGCTACACCATTTTCTAACTGCATGACCTTGGGCAATTTTCTTAACACCTGAATTTCTTTATTGGTAAAAATGATGATTAGGTTATGAAAGTGAAAATGAGTTAATGTGTGCAAAGTGTTTTTTTGTACAATGCCTGGTATGTAGTAACTATTATTATCTTCTACCTCATGAAATTAGAAGTGCAATATTACTGTCCCCCCCTTGAAAATTACATCTTAGCATTGCCTTAGCAAGACTACAGGATATGTATATTTGTTTAGAGAATGATAGAAAGTGTAGTGTAGCTGCTGGCAGGGCTGGAGCAGTCATAAAGCCAGAAAAGTAAATTGAGACTGCTTTGTGGCAGACCTTATGGGCTAAAATGTCCAGATTGATCCTGTTGGCAATGGAGTGCCATTTGAATTTTTTAAGCCAGACTATTGTGATCATTTTTCTGTATTAAAACAGATCAGTACACAGTCCGGGGATTTCCAAGTACCTCAACTGTTCTTGAGCTACCAGAATATCTCTGCCCTACTTCTATAATTGATACCACCACAAGATTTGCATTTGCAATTTGTAGCCATCCTGAAACAAAGACTCTCAAACCACTGACATTTCCATTTCTGGTGTAAGAAGGTGACAGTTGAACAAAACCTTGAAGTCCCAATGTACATTTGACAACTGCCAGCCAGCTATGGCTCTGGGGCAATTTTATCTTTCTCTTGAATCTTACAACAAATTTTGGTGTTTTTTTTTGTTTTTTTTTTTATTTTTTTTATTTTTTATTTTATTTCATCTTATTGTTATGGGGGATACAGAATTGCAGGTTACATACGTTGCCCATGTACCGCCTTTCCCCCCAAGTCAGAGCTCCAGGCGTTACAACAGATTTTGTATCATCTAAGTTGCTTAGGAGATTTACATTCCAGTTTCCTAGCAAGAACCAAATCAAAGCAAGAGAGTAAGATAAGTGGGAATAATATCATGGATCATCCTGGAACAGTTGAGGCCTTCCAGGTACTATGGGAATTTCTTACAATTGAGAGAAATCACCATCCTGCTCTCAAGTAGCTCACAGGTTTAGGGTCAAGGAATTTACAACTGAGAGTTAGGGCTTAGTAGATAAGAAACAGAATGTGAAAATTTATATAGGATGTGAATTTTGCTCAAATAATCTTACACATTAAAACCAGAATATGTACAATTACATAGCCTGACTCTGAGTTTCTACTTAAGAAGATGATAAAACACTCAAATGTATTCCTCCCAACTCATAATATTTTGGGAAGTAGAGTTGAAGTGATGTGACTTCTAAACCTAGTTCTTCCTTGATTTGGGAAAGTTATTTAACATTTAAATTTCTGTACTCCCCAAAATAAATGATAGTAACAAATTGTCAATCATCCTCATGGGCAAAAGGTCAACAAATGCTGAGTGCTTACTATGTGCTAGCCTGTATGTTTTATTTATTAAATCCTCACCATAACCCTATTGATGAGTTAATATTATCAACCCCATTTTGCAGATAAGGATACTGAAACAGAGAATAAGTAGCTTGCCCAAAGCCACAGAGCTCAGAAGTGGCAAAGCCAGGCTTCAAACATGGAATTAGAGTTTGTGTAGCTGCAATAAAATGCAGTCCCTGCCCTGAAGAAACTTAGAGCCTAGTGGGAGGAAACAGAGCATGTACAAACATGTTTACAACATAAGGTACATCTTCAGGAAATCAAAACGACAATAATGTTAAGGGAGAAAAGACATTGTTGCCAAAGTCAAAAGGCTTCTGGGAAGAGTGGAATTAAAAAAGGAGTTAAAAAAATGAGTGCATATGATTTCATGAGGTAGAGTGAAGACTTTCTGGTTAGAGGAAACAATATGAACAAAAGCATGAAAGCAAATATCAGGCATATTTGTGGTGTATCATTATGGTGCTTTAGTAAAGGAGTGTGGCAGGGCTGGTGGAAAGAGATTCTGCAGAAGCCTGGAGAGGTAATAAGGGTCTGAACCAGCTGGTAGAGGAAGAGAAAGAAAGAAATCTGTGAGACACTACAAAGAAAGAACACTGAGAATTTGGCTACTCTTTAAGCCTATGTCTAATTCAACTTTGTTGGGGTGTCTAGTCCTGTATCTGGCACAGAGTGGACTCTAAAGTCATGCTTGTTGGTTGATTGAATGAAGGAGGAAAAGAATGCCAAAAGGAACCAAAGATGGGTCAGAAGTAGACTGGGTATAAGTAATTCAATAAATACCATAAAAGAACTCTGTGGTTCTACACATGAGTAAATAGTGGAGCCATGAAACTTAAATAGAGAAATCCAGAAGAGAAATTGGTTTAGAGGACTGTCAGTCTACCTCACGAGGTTATGGCAAAGATAAAATCAAACAAGGTTAACACAGTGCTTCTGTACCTCTATCTGAGGCATATTTATTTGCATTCATTTGTTCACTAGACATTCTTGAGCATTCTCTGTGCCATGTATTCATTCATCAAATATTAGCATCTATAATCTGTGTTACAAAGATGAACATAAATAACACTTGTCTGAGAAAGTCACTGTCTAGTGGTGGACGTAGAAACGAATAGCCAATATTTATTGAATATTTACAATATGCCAGGCATAAGTACTTTGCATATTGACACATTTTATCTTCGCAACAATCCTGTGAGGTGTATAATATTACTATTGGTAGTAGGCAGAATAAGAGTCACCAAGTGTCCATGTCCTAATCTCTGAAACCTGTTGACTATATGATATGGCAAAGAAGAATTAAGCTGCAGGTGGAATTAAAATCGGTAATCGGCCAACGTTGAAAAAGGGAGCATATCCTGGGTTATCCAGGTGAACCCAGTGTCATCACATGGGCCTTCAAAAGTAGAAGAGCAGGAGGCAGAAGAGTCAGAATCAGAAGGAGATGTGACAATGAAAGCAAGATGCGGCAATGGAGTGCTGCCATGTTTTAACCCACCATTGCTAGCTCTAAAGATGGGCCTGCTCACACATTGACTTTAGCCCAGTACAAAGGATCTATTTTGGACTTCTGACCTACAGAAATGTATGATAGTGCATTTTTGCTGCTGTAAGCCACCAAATTTGTGGTATTTATTACAGCAGCAATAGAAGATTAATACACAGTTCTACGTTTAGAAATGAGGAAATGGAAACACAGAAAGATTAAGTTAGTTGTCCAAATCTTGCTTACTTAAATTGTTATTTCTTGGAAGCTTCTTTGTTTTTTCTTACACTTCTCTGGCCACTTTATCTCAGGCTCCATGTAAGATCCCCTACCTCTATCCAATCTCTAAATGTTAGTGTTTCTCAGGGATTTCTCCCATGGATACTCTTTTCTTTGAATTCTCTTTCTCATCTACTCCCAGAGTTTTCAATACTGTTTATCATACTGTATTATACTGATGGTTCCCAAAATGATATTTCTAATAGGGACCCTCTCCTCTGAGCTCCACACTAGTAAGCTTAGCATCTGCCAATTTGACATCTTTATTTGGATAGCTTACAAATATTTCAAACCTAACATATTCAAAACAGAGTCAATTCTGACTACAAGAGCAGCTCCCCACTCCCACATTCAGTTACATTTGGCTCAGAAAGCTGAGTCAGGCTTCATTCCTGTCTTCCCCTCAACTTCCGCATTCATCCCACCAGCACTTAATCCCAGTCCATCCATTTTTGTCTGCCTTCACTACCGCCAGCCTGGTTGCAGCCACCACTATTCTCTTGTGGAAAACTATAGTAGTTTCCCAACAACCTCTCTGTTTCTATCCTTGTTTGTCAACCTCACCTGCTACCATTGCCCCTCATTAATTCACTTTTTTTCAGTCACTGGGCTTCTCTCACTGTCTCAACTCCCAAAGTCAGCCTCAAGGTCTTTATATCTGCTATGTTTTGTGGGGTGTGCACACACACCTTTCACCTATCTATTACTCATTCTTCAGTTTGTCAGGTTAAATGTCTCCTCAGAAAGGGCAGCACCAAACCATGCAAACGAAAGTATGTTTGCTCTGCTGCCTGACCTCTCCCCAACTTTATTCTCTATCTCAATCCCATTATTTCCTTCTTATTACTTATTATAATATAACTTGCAGTTATTTGTCATTTGGTTACTTGGTTTTTGTTTTTGTCCTTCTAGAATGTTAGTTCCATAAGGGCAGAAACTATGTCTGTCTCGATTATGAGTGTAATCCACAGAGCCTAGTACGGTGCCTGACATCCAGTAGTAGGTGTTCAATGAATATGTGTTGGATGTTGAATAAATGTTAATGTACAAAGTTCTGTTTAAAATGGTACAGGAGAGTGATGTTAGCAATATGATAGAGTAGGAGATTCCAGCATTTGTCTCCTCACAAATAGGCAGATATCTGTGAATGAAAATAGCCTTGGGAGGGCTTAAGGGTCCAATTATCTGCAGCATTTAGCAGTGCAAAGAAAAGGAGACTAACCACACAGAAAGGACCACTGGAAAGATCAGCGTGCCTAGGGCATATGGAGATGACTAGGAACATTGTACACTGTAAATATGTACAATTTCTATTTGTCAATTATTAACATATCTTAATAAAACCAAAAAATGAAAATAAAGTGGTAAGATACTCTATATCATTAAGAATGCTATGACTATTTGAATAGTGAATTTGAACTTAAGTCAATTAATGATCAACATTCAGTTGAATTTACATTTTATAATGTCCTACTTTATTCCATTAATTGTACTTTATACATTAAATCAACTATGTATTTCGAAGTAAAATTTCATGTTATGACAAATTTGATATATTTTTTTTACCCAAAACATTTTTGTACCAATTAGCTTCTTTTGGCCTTTGCTTTACAATTGTGGTAAAACCACATGGTGCAGATTCAGAGAAAAGAATAAACTAGACTGGCACACAACATCATTCTTTTTTCTTCAGAAATTGGAGGTTGTAAAGAGAAAGAGAAGGCCAGGCGTAGTGGCTCACGCCTGTAATCCCAGCACTTTGAGAGTCTGAGGTGGGAGGATCTCTCGAGCTCAGGAGTTCAAACCCAGTCTGAGCAAGAGTTGAGTCCCTGTCTCTACTAAAAAAAGAAAAAATTAGCCAGCATGGTGGCACATGCCTGTAGTCCCAGCTACTTGGGAGGCTGAGGCAGGAGGATTGCTTGAGCTCAGGAGTTTGAGGTTGCAGTGAGCTATGATGATGCCACTGCACTCTAGCCTAGGCAAGAAAGCGCGACTGTGTCTGAAAGAAAGAAAAAAGGAAGGAAGGAGGGAAAAGGAAAGTAAAGAAAAAGGAAAAGGAAAAAGAAAAGAAAGAAAGAAAAGAGAAGAAAGAAAGAGTGGAAGATTATGGGACAGGTATATTCGTAGGAGCTCTCCAGTGAGAAAAATAAGCTATGAATGATTCTTACTACATATAGAAAATGATTAACACTTCTCAACTCGGTATTTGAAGATGAGCAACAAATGACAAAATACAGTAATACGAAAATGGAATAATAATTTTGATATATCTAACCTTAAATAATGTTATATTTAAATCATCCTTTATTCTTCTTCCATCCTTTATTAAAGCAACATGTACCCAATTCACCAAAGAGGACAAATGGAAATGTGGGATCTGTAAGTTTGAGGGATAATATTCAGTCAGTAAATTTTTATTGTGAGGCTAAACCATGCTAGGTGTTTTTGAAAATATCAAGATGAATGAATCACAATACCTGATTTCATAGAGCTTACCGTCTGTCTGGAAAAACAAAGCAAAAGATGCTGCTATGATTTGAATGTTTGTCCCCTCTAAAACTCATGCTGAAACTTAATCCCCAATATGGCAGTATTGAGAGGTGGGCCCTTTAAGAGGTGGCTGGGTCACGAAGGCAGAGCCATCATGGGTTGCCGGGTTATCATGGGACTGGTGGTTTTATAAGAAGAGGAAGAGACACCTGACCCAGCACACTAAGCCCTCTTGTCATATGATACCTTGAGCACCTCTGGGACTCTGCAGAGAGTCCCCACCAGATGCAGTCCCTCAGCTTTGGACTTCTCAGCCTCCATAACTATACTAATAAGTTTTTTTTCTTATAAATTACCCAGTTACAGGTATTCTGTTATAAGCAACAAAATGTGGACTAAGACAGATGTAAAGAGTCAAGCAACACATCAGGACCAGAGATTTTACAAGGCAGTAAGTACCTGAGTAACTGACAGCACATGTGTTCTCAACATAACAGATGTGGTGTCAAATTCTAGCTCTAAAACTTGACCAGCTGCACAACTTTTGTCAAGCTATCTAACCTCTGAGTGTCAGTTCTTCCTCTGTTAGAAGAGAGGATCATAGAAACATACCTATGCCTCATGGGGTCATGAGAGGATAAAGAGCTAATCCATATGCAGTACCTGTTACTGAGCATGGCACAAAGTAAACACTCATTAACTTTAACTATATGACTATTTTAGTCTTTTGTAGGTTTATAAGTAATTGTTTATATGAATGGAGATGGAAAAAGGCCTTTGAAAATTGTTCCAAAATTGTTATTTGTTTTAAAGAATTTATCATAAACTTACCAACATAATTGGGACTATATTCCACTATAATAGTTGTCAGAAGTTTGTGACTTTGAGATGATACTTTCTGGAGTTAGAAGGCTCTTTTCTTCTTGTAAGCTGCCTTTCTTTCAATTAGATGTTGCCATAGGCAAGAGATAGGGGATCCCATTTATGATTACATGCCTAATATAAAAATTTAATTATTGAACAAAACTTATTTCAGAAGATATAAAATAATATCATGGTGAGGCCCTGCCTTTTAAAAAGCATATATGTAGTTATGGAGAGAAAACATGTGCATGAAAAACTATATTATAAAGGAATGTATATCATTTTGTTTGGGCATATCCTCCTCTCTCATGGTTTTTACTGCCTTTTGTATTCTGATGACTCCCAGATCCATATCTGGTACCTTAACCTCTCTTCTGAGCCTCAGATTTGGAGGTTCAAACGATAGCTGAATAGATCCATCAAACATAGCATGTGTAGAACTACACTCACCATCTTGCTGCCTGATATCTACTGCCCCTCTGTTATCACTTCTTGTCAGTCACTCATGCAAGAAACTCAAGAGTTAGCCTAAATTGCTTTCTCCCTTTTCCCCAAATGCCATCAATCCTCCAGTCCCCTGGATTTTGCCTCCTATATTTTCTTTATATCCATCCCTTCCTCTACCCTAATATCACCACTATCCTAAGTTTGGCCCTAATTTTGTCTCATGTAAATTATTTTAAAGCAGCCAAATTGGACTCCCTGCCTTATTCCAGCCTGCAGCCAGACCACATTATGGTCAGAGTCATCTGTCTAGAAATTAAGCTGACCTCTCTTGTTTAATATGCTTCAATGTCTCCCTCTGTTTAATAACTCCCTAATATTGTCAGGGCAAAAACCAAGCTCCTTAGCATAGCATACAAGGTACCTTAAGGCTAGACACCCTCCCACCTTTTCCAGTTCAATTATTCATTCATTTTTTTCACTCATTCAACTCTTTATTGAATGCCTACTATAGAATAGGCATTGTTCTAGGTACTGGGAAAAGACTAGGAAAAACACAGGTGAGATTCTTACCTTCATAACCATGTATTCTAGTAAGAGACACAGCAAAAAAGAAAAAGGACTATAATGTCAAGTAGTGATAATCCATATGTAGAAAGGTAAAGTAGCGTAAGGGGACAGCTAGATGGAGATCACTATTTTTGGTGGAATAATTAGAGAAGGCCTCTTTGAGGAGAGGCCTCTTAAGCAAAGATTTTAATCAAATTAAGCAAAGAACAATTTAAAAATCTGGAGAGAAGTGTCTCAGGAAAGACAGTGCAAATTTCCTGAGCTTGGAAAGCTTGAGGAATAGGTAGAAGACTGTTGATGCTAAAACAGAGCATGCAAAGAGGGGAGTGATGGTAATGAGGGTGGAGAGGTAGGCAGGGCAGATGGTGTAGGACTTTCTCCAAACTACGTATAGTTGATTAATACTAACAACAGAGATTCAAAATGATCCTGACATATACTCTGGTTTCTCTTCAGATCGTACAACTCTTTCGCCTTTTACAAAATGATCCTGACAGGCTAGAATATTGTACAGAAAATTTAAAAATAATTTCAACAAATATTAACTGTTAAGCCCTGTATTTAGCCTCATGATAGAAAATTCTGGGCTTCAAAGCAATTCCAGTTCAATAGATCCAAGTATATATAGTTAATTACAAGTTCAGAATTAGTTGGGAAAAAGCATGTTGCTTTTCAGCTATCTTAGCTTTAGTTGGTATTAATAGGAGTATAACACCCAGAATACAGGAAGTAATAAATCCCACATCATTCAGCAATGATGAAATAATATGTTATATTCTGGAGAGGACCGTACAAAAAACCAGGCTATGTCCTGGAAGACGTGACCAAATGGTGGGAGATCTGGCAAACATGGGGGTTGAAAGATGTTCTGGGGATGTGTAACCTCAAGGGGAAAGACTGGGGGAGACATGGTTTTCCTGTCCTTCCAAGCTACGTTGGAGCAGAGGCAGCAGACTTCCTCCCTGTACTTCAGGGGACAGAGCTGGGACCAGCAGGGACAGGAGGCAGGTAAAGTGGGCTCTGACTCAGGATTGGGAGGAACCAGCAACCACCCAGCAGACTGTCTCAAAAGGCAAGCCCTCTGTTCACCAGCTGGTTTTCAAGAAAAGACTGCAGCTCTCTGCATCAGGGATTTTGAAGTGAGGAGGCTTTGTTCATCTAGTAAAGCTGAATTAAATGAACAACGTGGTTCCTTCCAAACCTAAGTTTATGTAATTTATTTACAAATTATTAAGACAAGAAGTTAAATCATATAGGTACCAGCCATCTACAATGTACTTACTTTTACAAATGTGAGGTAAGGCAGGAGGTGCCCACGACTGTCTTGTCTCACTGTTTATCTTTTGTAGCAACTGTTTTGCTTCAGTCACTATTGCAACCAGACTGGAATTTCTGTCTGGTTTTACTCCATTAGTATAACGGTTAAGAGCATGAACTCTGGAGACAGAATGCCTCTGCTTGATCTTTGGTTTTACCAGTATGGATTTAGGGCACATTCCTTAGTCTTCAAGCCTCGGCTTCTCATCTGTAAATTGGGAATAATAGCCCGCTTGATAGAGTGGTTGTGAGGATCGAGTGAGATGGCGCATGCAGAGCTCTCAGTGTGGTGCTTGTGACAGCAAACTCAGCAAACGTGACCTGTGATTATAGCATTATACTACGGGAAGCGATAAACCATACCCTCCTTTGCAACGTATGCCCTGGGTTTTACCCTTCAACTTTAACTCTATCCTACTTTAGGGGCTGAGTGAGTTTGTTTTGCTAAACATTCTGCTTCAGGAATAGCAGAACTGAACATACAAAGTGTGGCTTCCTAAACAAATACCAAGTGGTAGCATGTGGTGCTAAGGACAGGAACCTGGATCCCAGGTGTCCACTACGGACTAGCTCTGTGACTGGGCAAATCACTTATCCTCTGCATCAGTGTGAGTGAGTTAGACTGAATGATCTTTACATTTTTTCCTGGCTAAAATGTCTTATCCTGATAGGAGCCATGGGTGGAAAATAATGAATCATGAAGACAGAAAGGAATGGGAAAACTGAAAAGCCTAAACACTAACTATTTAAAATAGTCTATGAATCAGAGTATTTCCCTTGCAAGCTTTGCTGTGTAATTAATGGTCCTTGTGAGCTGTATAAACTAAGGCAATAATAACCATGTCTTCCAATTATCAAATACTATTAGTAGAATTGCCCCAAATTTTAATAAGAGTGTACCTTGTTTAACTGAGGGGAAGCTAAAGGTTACACCAGCCAGACATTGCCACAGTATTCATCTTCAGTTCCTCCTTTATAGGCCTACATGCTATAGAAAGTGATCACAGCAGAAGGAAATAGAAAGTTGATGGCTATATAACCCCAGTCTGTTGTTTATTTGATGTGCGCTGAAATTCTGTATAATGATTACAAGATCTTGAACAGTTTTAATTAAAAGAATCATTTTACTGCCAGATGGCCACCTGAAGCTTTACTCTAAGCCAGAACCACACTCTCTATGGCCCAGTAATCAGGGCACAAGGTCATGCTTACCTTCTCTCCTGGTCCCTCCTACTCCCTTTCCCCAATTTATCAAGCATCTCTAATGTGAATACACTGTGCATATAAAGAATAAGATGCAATTCCTGGTGTCAAGGAATTCACAGTGTCATAGAAGAAACAGACACATAAACAAATCACTCTAATACAATGTGATAAGTGCAGTGTAAAAATGTGTTTGGGGCAGTATCTGAGTATTAGAGGAGAGCTGGCTGACCCAGATAAGGAGTAGGGAGGGAGGCAATTAAATGACAGAGAAGATGACTAGGCAACAGTGGGAGTTGAATCTTAAAAGTTACATAGGAATTAGTCAAGTAAATGGAATAGGCATTGGGTGGGCATTCCAAACAGCAAGAACATAGGCATGGTGGCAAGAAACAGCATGGTAGCTATGAAGTACACATTAAGCAGTTCCATGTTGCTGAATTGTACTGTGCAGGGCAGGAGGTAGGAAATATAGACTAAAGAGGTTGGCATGAAATGAACTAAAGAGATACATTTGTGTGACGCTAAGTAGCCTAGACTGGTAGTTCTCAAATTGTGGTCCATGGACCAGCAGTATCAACATCACCTGGGAAATTGGACATGCACATTCTCAGGCCCTATCCTGTACCTACTGAATCAGAAATTCTGGAGGTAGAGTCCAGTTCAGAGATGATTCTGGTACATACTACCATTTGAAAGACGCTGGCCTAGACTTTCCCACTGTAGTGGGAACGAAAGTTTTAAAGATTGTTAAGAAGAGTGACATAGTCAGATTTGCATTTTAAGTCTCTGCTTTTCATGTCTCTGCTTGCCCACCAAATCTCCATCCCCTTCTATAGCAAAGACAACCCAATGACCTTCTAACTCAGAGAAATCTTTAAAACTTTGTGGTCTTCTGGGCCACAATAGTGGATAGCAGGGCTCCAGTTTATTAGCCATTTGTGGAAGGCCATTTCCCTTGCAATGTGCAATCTCATATTAATCCTAATCAAACAGTGCTACCAAATGATGAAGAGGATTCTGGCACAGTACCTGCTAGTTCTAGCTGAAAGATCAATTCCTCTAGGCCCACTGCTAAGTTCTGCTACCACAGTGGTGTCGGTACCTCAACCCACAACATCCAGGCTTTTCCTCCCCCTCACACCTGCACCAGTGCTTCAGAACTTTATGAACCCCAGTCCAGGTTTTTCTTCCTTCCCAAGTTCCTGAATGTAACAGCCAAAAGAGAATCTATCTGGTCCCTGATCCTGTGTCAACATCTCGGTTTAGTCTTGTCATTAATCCCACAAAAACAAATCAAGAACATGGTATTAAATACATATTTCCCTCCCTTTCATGATTTTAGAGATTATTACTCTAATAAAAGTCCACTTGAGAAAATGGACTTTTATCTAGGAAGCAAAGTAAATTATATTTTCCTACATATTTATAAAAAACTATAGACCCTGGGTAGCATCAAGCTACTGGAAAGGGGTATATCCTGAAAAAAAAACTTGGTCATAGGGATAATATCTTTATAGGCTATCAAAAATATATTTGGCCCATTTTGGAATATTGCCTTTTCATCAATGAAAAATTATTTTTTGAAAAATCCCATGCAGATACCATATATTTAAACTTTGAGAAATTGGTCTATCTTAACCACAAATCTGTAATTTTCAAGTTTTATTTTTAGCAGTGGAATGTTTTGTAAATACCATTTATACCATCTCCCAATATATAAAATAAACAAAAGTCAGGTCACTCTGGTTGAAGCTCAGGAAAGGGGGAACAGAGCACCACTCTTAGCACCTTACTTGTCCCCTTTGACAGTCCCTGCTATACTTCCACAAGCCCATTGTTTCAGAATCATCAATCGAATTTCCTCTCAATAGGCGTGGATATAATCCCACTCCACTAATAAGGCTGCTAGTAGTTGTATCAGTCAGATTCTCCAGAGAAACAGAACCAATAGGATGTGTGTATGTGTGCGTTTGGTATATTCATTATGTAAATATCTTTATATATATAATATATATCCCTTAAAATATCTTTATATATAGATATGCTTTTATATATAATAATATTTATATGTATAAAATAAAGATATTTTAAAGAATCGGCTCATGTGATTGTGGAGGCTGGAAAATCTGAATTCTGCAAGAAATTCCATCAGGAGTTGATATTGCAGTCTGGAGACAGAAATTCTCCTTTCTTCCTCAGGGCACCTCAGTCTTTTAAGGCCTTCCACTGAGTATATGAGGCCCACTAACATTATAGTGGGTAATCTGCTTTACTCAATGTCTACTGATTTAAATGTTAATTACATCTTTAAAAAATACCTTCACAGCAACATCTAGACTGGTATTGACCAAATAACTGGGCGCCATAGCCTAGCTAACTTGACACATAAAATTAACCATCACAGTAGTTGAGCATAGCTTGTGCTGAGTTTCCTATCTCCTGTATTAATAGTAATAAGAAAGGCTCTAAAGGGCCAGGCATGGTGGCTCACCCCTGTAATCCTAGCACACTGGGAGGCCAAAGTGGGAAGATTGTTTGAGCTCAGGAGTTCGAGACCAGCCTGAGCAAGTCCCTGTCTCTACAAAAAATAGAAAAATTAGCAGGGCATGGTAGCAGAGTGAGACTCTGTCTCAAAAGAAAAAAAAAAGCTTTAAAGAGTGGTGACCAGGATGAAACATAAACATCTTGAAGTGCCAATATGGTCAAGGATGCTTTGAAATGAATAATTTCCTAAACTAGAGGCCAAGCAAGGGTTGTAGGCAGAGTAAAGAAGGCCTAATTTTGGTGAATTTTGCTTATGTCGAAAATAAAGTCTAGGGTAGAAATTAATCACCAAAAGTCTGCCAGAAGCTGGCAGCTTTTCATTAAAGATCTGTTAATATTTGAGGTTGATAATCTGAGGTTGAAACTGCATCAGATTAGATCTTCATGCATAACTATGACCTATTTCCTAAGCAGCTGGTTCTTGTTACCAAGGATGTCAATGATGGAAATAAAATTTTTGCAGAGCTCATGCCTCTTACTCAAAGGACCTTTAGTTCTTAAACCTAAAAAAAAAAAAAGCAATTCAGAAAGAAGTGGCTAAGTGATAACCAGGACAGTGTAGGTCATTTGTGCATTTAATCACTCAATAAACTTTTAGAGTGTAAGCTGTGATCTCTTGCACTGCACAGCCCAAGTCTCAGAAAGGGCCCCTCTAAACTCACTGCCAACCTGGACTACATAAATTACTATGCTGCTATCACCCTTATTCTGGCCTCAGCTGTTTTATCAGGGCAGCCTTTTTTTTCTTTTTTTTTACTTGACACTTATATTGTATGTTTGTTTGTTGTTGTTTTTTGGGTCTTTTTTTTTTTTTTTGAGACAGGGTCTCACTCTGTCACCCAGGCTACAATGCAGCAGCAGCATCATAACTCACTGCAACCTCAAGCTCCTGGGCTCAAGCGATCCTCCTGCGTCAGCCTCCTGAGTAGGTGGGACTACAAGGCACCACCACATCTGGCTAATTTTTTCTACTTTTTGTAGAGATGAGGTCTTGCTCTTCTCAGGCTGTTCTAGAACTCCTGGCCTCAAGCAGTCCTCCCACCTTGATCTCCTGAAGTGCTAGGATTACAGGCATGAGCCATTGTGCCTGCCATTGTATGTTTTAAGTGCATTTGACATGAAGTTTTAAAGTATATATACATTGTGGAATGGTTAGCTCTAGCTAGTTAACAAATGTGTTACCTCACATAGTTGTCATTTTTGTGGTGAGAACGCAATCCACTCTGTTGACTATTTTCAAGAATACAGTATATTGACAACTGTAGTTACCTTGCTGTACAATAGGTCTCTTGAAATTTATTCCTCCTGTCTAATTATAATTATGTATCCTTTGACCAGCATTTCCCCATCACCCTTCGACCTAAGCCCCCCAGCCTCTGATAACTATCACTTACTCTCTACTTCTGTGAGAACACCTTTTGTAGCCCCCACGTATGAGTGAGATCATACGGTATTTATTTTTCTGTGCCTGGTGTATTTCACTTAACATGATGTCCTCCAAGTTGATCCATGACATAAATGGCAGGATTTCTTTCCATTTTATGGCTGAATGTTATTCCATTGTGTATGTATACCACACTTTTCTTTATCCATTCGTTGCTGGACACTTAAATTGAGTCGTCTCTTGGCTATTGTGAATAGTGCTGCTATCAACATGGGAGTGCAGGTGTCTCTCCAATATAATGATTTCATCTCTTTTGGATATATACGCAGTAGTGAGATTGCTGAATCATATGGTAGTTCAATTTTTAATATTTTGAGGAACCTCCATACAGTTTTCCATAGTGGCTGTATTAAATGTAAATTCTCATCAATAGTAAATAAGAGTTCCCCTTTCTCCACATCCTCGCCAACATCAATAGCCTTTGAGGTAATCTGGCACAAAAGCTTTGCCCCGCAGAGAAGATGGTGACTATGAACAAATCTAATTCTCTGCTGGAAGAAGTTTTGAGTCCTAAAAAGAAAGTCAATTAAAAGCAGCTGATAGGAGCAGCAAAGACTAAAAAGCACACACATGAGTCAGCGGATAGGAAGACAGAGATGACAAAGGCACAGAACATGACCTCACAATCTAGCAGCAGTGTCTGACAAGAAAAAGAAAATTCTAATACAATATGAGAAATATCACAGTAGTGAGACACATAGGATGCTACGGGACTGCAAAGGAGTACCTGGTCTAGCTGAGGAAGGTAACCAGCGATGGCTTTCTGGAGCAGGCCTTACCTACAGCTGAAGAATAGTAATGGTAGAGTACTGCAGTAGGACTCCATAAACCTACTCAAACAAGCGGGTGACATGATGGCTCCCTAAAGGTAGAACTGGATCTCGAGGAATAGGAATCTTCTGGCTCTCACATTACATTGTGATTGTGACCCACGTAACCCAGATAAGGGTTTGTGGCTGTGTTTACATGACTTCCGGTTCCGTTGCTGTTACTTGGTTTCCACAAAGCCTGAGACACCTCTTTTCCTTACATTTTTCTATGTGTACTTATAGTAAGACCCCATTACTTGAGACAATCAAGAGAGTCAATGTTACCTATAATCTGAAGACCAAACATGCCACTTTTGGTTAACTACTTATTATATTAAGAAGCTTTACTACTAGTCAAGGTCAAAACAACCTAAAAGCCAAATTTTGAATTCAGGATAAATCACAGCATCCTTAAATTCAAATTTCTCAAATGCAAAAACTTATTCCACCTAATTTTTATTAAAACCCCTGTGAGATTTTACTTACATGCATTGCAACTGATGTGTAGTAGACAAACCGAGGGGAATTTATACTCTCCTCCCTCTCAGTGAGGGACTGAAAACCATGAGTCAAGAATCAAAATTAATGTACTAATTATCGTACCTCAGGCTATCTTCAAATGTTAATTAAAGTTATCCACAGAACACTGAATCAAAATGAAAATTAAATACACACATACACATACTTTATGAAACCAGAACTAAATCTATATATTTTCAAAACCCCTCCTTAACTGGTATTTCATTTGATTCAATATCCCTTTCTAGTTGGGTTTCCTTAGTTGTCAGACTGGATATAAAAGCAGCACAACACAGATAACTACTGAAAAATGAAGAAAAATTTATTTCCCATTATAGAATAGTCGAAGCATTAATTATAGTTATTATGCCAACAGTGTTACCTACTGGCACTACCAATTGTGCAAAATTATTTGGGAGTGGTATCTTATAAGAGATAAAATTGATTTAAAAATTTGAGCATCCTAATAATTGGAAAGAATGAATTTTCAATTTACCACAACAATATAACATACCTGATGCAAATGTATGCAAATTAAAATTGTGTTAACTTGAAAAGACTGAGCTTAAAACACCAATAAAGTTTCACTTTATTAGATTAGAAATAGTATGAATCTATTTTTTAAATCTTAATTATGATTTTAAATTTTTTTTTTTTTTTTTTTGAGACAGAGTCTCACTCTGTTGCCTGGGCTAGAGTGAGTGCCGTGGCGTCAGCCTAGCTCACAGCAACCTCAAACTCCTGGGCTCAAAGCGATCCTACTGCCTCAGCCTCCCGGGTAGCTGGGACTACAGGCATGCACCACCATGCCCGGCTAATTTTTCTATATATTTTTTAGTTGTCCAGCTAATTTTCTTTCTATTTTTAGTAGAGACGGGGTCTCACTCTTGCTCAGGCTGGTCTCCAACTCCTGAGCTCGAACGATCCACCTGCCTCAGCCTCCCAGAGTGCTAGGATTACCTTAATTATGATTTTAAGCTGGAGGAGAGACGAATGAATTACCAACTGTGTTTATGCTATTGGCATATGTCTTGGCCACTTCTGCTAGTAAACATCCTTGTCAGTCCTATGGGAGCAATTAGACATGAAATACGGAAGTTGTGAATTTTGCCAAGTCTCCAGGAACACATCCCTCTCGTAAAATGAAACTGTTGTACTTCCTCTGCTATAGTCACGTGCCTGTACCATTTATGTTGATAAAGTCTCTTTATTTTAATTGTTGACTGGCATCTGGGTGTTAAAAGGCAGAAGAGTCATGATAAATTTATGTTTCAGGCTATTAAGTGATATTTAGAAAAACTGAAATATATAGCTCATTGAACACAGTCATCTTGTAAGCTTTAGTAGTTTTGGGCCTTTTTTGCAGTTACGAAACCTTTTGACAACCTAAAGAAAGCTGTGGATCTAACCCCCAGAAAAATGCATATTTGCGCATGTACACTCCACTTTGCCTACACATTATTATGGACCCCAAGTAAAGAATCCTTCTTCACATACACAGTATTTATGGATTGGAGGTGCACATAAGCAAGTACATGCCGTCTAACACAACCACCTCTCCCTGCAGTTTCTTTTAATGGTCAGTCTCTTGCCTACTATGTATGTGTGTAGGTAGAGTGTGGTCCTGGGTTCCAGTTACCCTTCCTTCAACTCTTTAATGTTCTGGGATTTCTCTCTGTATTCAGGATCAAAGAATTTTAGACTATTAAACCAAAGGAGAAACAGGGTTCCTGATGTTGCTGATATTTACAACTGTTCTTTTTGGTAACTGTCAGAAAGGAGTAATCACAACCAAAACAAGTTAAGAAACAGAAAACAGAATGAACTACTCCATATGCTAAATTTCATATAATAAAAGTAAAATATGAGTGAGGTAATCAAGGATTTTTTTTCTCTTCAAATAGCTTATGAAATCGATTATAGCAGAAACACACATACAAGCACATACATGGGCATACATAGCCAAGCTCTGAAATTACATCAAAGTATGTTGTAAGTTCATAACAGAATTTATGTCAGTATATATTTTTAATATTTATTAAAACTATGCCTTTCTTTAAAAGATATCAAGATTTTAAAATCCAAAAATATAAAACAAGAATTTGTAGGTGAGTTTTCATTTAAAAAGCATTTCTTAAATTTTTTTTTAAAAAGGTACAAAATGGGCCGGGCATAGTTGTTTATGCCTGTAATCCCAACACTTTGGGAGACTGAGGCAGAAGAATCATTTGATGTCAGAGGGTCAAGACCAGCTTTGACAATATAGGGAGACCTAGGCTCTACAAAAAATAAGAAAAATTAGCCAGGCGTGATGGTGCATTCCTGTAGTCCTCGCTACTCGAGAGACTGAAATGAGAGGGTTGCTTGACCCTGGGAGTTGGAGGCTATAGTGAGCTACGATTTCACCACTGTGCTCCAGCCAGGGCAGCAGAGCAAGACCCTGTCTCAAAAATATAAATCAATAAAAAATAAACAAAAGGTTCAAAATAATTTCTTCAACTAGCTTTGTCTGTTGAACTCCCTGTCACACATGTATGAAAGGGCATTTATCCCACAGGATTATTCATTAGGAAAACATAAAATGTGAGTTGAAATATATCATGAAAGGAAAAGAAATTCCTATTTTAAAAAGACACTTGAGAGCCACAGAAATATGTTATTTTCTCTAGTAGATGAAAAGCTAAAGACCATTTTTAGGGGATTGGACTAACAGCAGTGGACAGAGCTTGAACTCTCAGATTTCTCATAGTATCTAGTGGGGATAGAAAACTGCCATTTTATAAAGTTAAGATTAGAGCAAGTGTTAACAAAATAAAGTCTTCTACACATTTTTTTTTAAAAAAAATTCTCATACCAGTCCATTAAGGGACCAAGGGAATTACTAGAAATAACTCCAAAATTCTTTCCCACCGATACTGAACTTCAATTATTTTTATAACGCATGTCTGTCAATAATTATGAGAAGGAAAAGTATAACAAGGAAAACAAAGAGATGACTCTATATAGGTTACATTATGAACAAATACATATTTTAAGATTTTATGTTTTCAATATTAGACATGATTTCTTATATGTTTATAATAATTTCACTTGGAATGACTCCTAGAAGTCTGAAAAAGTACAATCATTTAGTTTACAGGTTTTGCATTTGCTTTTAGAAAGGCAAATCATCTCATATTTTTATAAGAAAAGGACCATTGTAAATTCATAGGTTCATGCTTATAAAATACAAAAATGCTTTCTCAGGAAAAATGAATTATGATCAGAAAGTTTTTGAATCAGAGATGCAGAGCTCAAGCAGAAATTCCTCCTATAGACTAGGGGAAGTGACAAAGGATGAATCAGAACACTCTGAAGAAATTTCAGGTACTGGTTGTGTCTTCAATGTTTTTTTGAAGCCAAAATCAGATTTATGTAAGACATAAGAAGTATGAGAGATCTGCCTTGAATCCTAGAGCTTGGAAAACCCTTTGGAAAAGAAATGTAAAAGAGACATACCTTTTGAGAAAACCTGGATAACTGTGACCTGGTGAATGGAATATATTTGTGACAATGTAGAAAAGGGGAGCATTGTTGGAAAGAAAACCAACCAAATCCATTGCATAGATTTGTCGATGATTAAAAATATAAAAATAAACTTTAAAAGTCCTTTATAGCCTTGAAAAAATACATTTTACAAAAAACTCTATGACATGTAATAGAGATTCCAAGAGCTACACACACTGGAAAGTTTTTGCAATACTGCTTAACAATGGCATCACCTAAAACACAAATTCTCAACCAACAAGTGATGAGTGACAGCATAAAAAAATTATCTGAGATGTAGTCTCCCCCAAATCTGTTTTTTTTTTTTAAATCCTGCCCAAGGCTGAAATTTTTCATTGACTTCTGAAAAATAAGAATTTGGAAAGTCTCAGTTTCAAATGTCCAAGAAGAAAGCTCATAACCAAGGCTCAGTGGTTTTCTTTGGTGACATGAGCAAAGTAAAGCAATGTTACAGTCCATCAGTATCACAAAATGGATTGTAGGTTGCACTACCTAGGCCTACCTTCACAGTCTCCTGGAGTTTATTTTCCTCTCTCTTATGGGTTCTTCTTTATTCTATGTTTATTATCATTTATTATAATCATGGTTTGATGGTTTCTCCCACATATTTGTGGAATGTCCTAGACAAGTTCCTTCTTTGAACCTTAGTTTCATAATTTGTAATACAAAAATGGGAAATTCCTTCCTGAGCTTGAGTATAACTCATCTTCTCAAATATGCAGTATCTCTTCCCCATACACCTGGGAATTTACTACAATTCAGTGGCAATGGTTTTTTCAATGATATGTCTTCATCTTTACAGCTTCTCATGGTTGTTTTCCACTTGGCTCCTTAAAAGATACAAAGGACAAAGCTACCATTTCCTCTGTCTTGTTCTCCTGCATTTCCTGCTTTTCACCCATGGAAACAAAAAGATTACACTCACATCATGAACATCCATACTAACAACATGTCCTATCCTCTTTTCCCAGTATACCATAAAATGTTACCAGTCTGAAAATTTCTGATCATTGACTGTCACTCCATCTTCACTTTAAAAAATTCTTTTTAGAAAGAAAATTGTTCTAAGATTTATCTTTTTACCATCAATTCACATCCATCTACATCCATCTCCCTTACCTGACCCCACCCTGCCCCTCATCCATTGCTCCTACTTAACTTGTGATCTACGGGAAACACACCTGACTTGCAGTCAGCATCCAGAACTCATGGTTTGAGTTCCGGTTCTAATCCTTAAGAGCTTTAAAATCCCTTAACCAGGGGTTCCCAACCAGGTTCACTATCAGTATCATCTGAGCAGCCTTTTAACTATTAAAGCAGAATCTTGGAGCTTGGGAGTGGGGGAGAGAAGCACAGGAATCTATTTTATGAAAAGCTCTCCTAGGTGATGCAAATGAAGAGTTAAGTTTGGGATCTATGGGCTGTAACCTTTTGGTTTCTTTCCTAGCTTGTAAAATTTTGAGTCTATCTAATAGTAATATTGTAAATACTAAACAAAGCAATGTATGGGAAAGGGCGTTATAAATGGGAAAACAATACAATACAGGGTGGTATGAATATTTTCATAAGGTTCAGAGTAAAATGAGCTTATTGTCAATCATTACTACAGTAACCATCACACACAGAATTAGAAACACATATCAATACTCATGACTTCTGAAGTACTCACAGTACAAAATCTCAGGGTATATAAGAACACAATTTGAAAACATAATAAAAGGGTTTTAAAACCAATAGACAAAATGTTTTTACTGTATTTTAAAATAAAACACACCTAAAAATAATTTCTCCCTTTCTAACTTCTTGAATTACATTAAGACTTCATTGTGAGAATCTGCTTCTCAAAGTCCCAGTCTTCTAGGAAAGTAGAGAAACATTGGAACATGTTGAAGCCAAACTAAAGAAAGAAAATTGATGTGCAAATACTGGTATTGGTCTCTGCCCTTCCCATACCTAAGTTGTTTCCTGGAATCATAATAATCAAGATGCTAAGGGAGGTTTACTAACTCAGTTCCCATTTGTGCATTTTATATTGTGAGAGAAAAAATGGTACTCTAATAGCTTGGAAAAATTACTGCAGGAAATGACTTTGGCCCTAGAGAGTATCTGATTCATTATAATTTCCAGGATAAAATATTCACCTGCAAATTTTAAGTCCCCAGAGTGCTTAATCCATTTAAGTTAATGTAAGCAGAGCGGCTGGTAGAAAGGGACTCTTGCTCTAAAATGATTGTAATTATAATTTTGGGGAGATCATGGGTTTATACTCAGTCTATCATAGATATTTAATTTTGCTCTTTCATCATGATAGAAACCTTTGAAGTTTACTTTTTTACTCTTGGAAGTGAGTGGGAAACCACCTAATAAGCTTGTGACCCTAATTCATAACCTACAATCCAGAGTTCAAGCTCATTACTTCAGCAACACTTGGCAGTGTCTGGTTTCTGTTCCTCTGTGATCTTTGCTCCAAACACCCTTCACTCCGTATGGAACTACTGATTTTGTTTCTGCATGTACCAGGCTGTTTGAAGCCTCCATGTCATCACCCATGCACTTTCCTTTCCCTGGAAATTCCTTTAGCAGCTTCTACTCATACTTCAAATTCAGCTCGAGCACCCTCTCCCCTGGAGGGTTTCTGGCCCCCAGCCTAATTTAGCTGCCCCTCCTCTGGAATTCCCCGTCACCCTAGGCAACCCTCTGCCCTAACACTTAACACAACAGGCAAAAGTGATTTCCATGTCTCTCCCCAACACTAGATGCTAAGGTCCTTCAGGGAATGGATTGTGCCTGATTTGACTTTACGTCCACAGCATTTAGCTCCGGGGCTGGCACTCAGTAGGCACCACAAATGTTTGTTGAAGGATGTGATCTAAAAATGTGTTGTGTGAAACCTCAAAGAATTGATCTTCCCAGTGGGCCAGAGTACCCCTGAACAATGCTCAGGGGCAGGCAAGGACAGTGAGGTCTCCACAATAAACCTTGAGGATAGAAAGGTTCTAGAACTGTTGGGTGGATCCAGCACTGAGCTGATAGAGAGAAGCATTGTAGTCCTGAGTCAAGAGACAGCAAATACTGGAACTGCCTCAGCTCAGCTTCAGGGCACATTTGCACCCTGGGCAAATGGCTGTGCGTGAACCAACATTGCTGGTCACTAAGAGCTTAACAGTTGGGGGCCCAGGCCTTCTCTTGGCCTGGTGCTTCTCAGTGGAGAGCTTGTGGATCATTCTCACTGCTATGATTGGGGTATGTCTTCCAATCAGCACCAACAACAAAATAGAAAACCATAGCCCACCCCCTATCTCCCACGTTCCCTTCTGTGCCAGAGGCTGTGGACTGGTTACCCTATTTTTCCATTGCTGTTTCCCAGTGCAGAGGTTGGAAAACCAAATATAGGACTTGCTTTCCAGCTTTTTTGCAGGTAGGAGTGGCTTCCCAGCTCTGGCCCAAGCATGACACACAAGCACAGTCTCCCAGGGGACTTTTGATTAAGGCTTTATTCTTCATATAAAATAGAGGTATCTGGCATCACCCTCCCTCCTCCTTCTGTCCTCAAATATATGCTAGATGCTTGAGCTTCTAGAACCTAGGACACTGATACCATTCATCATGCAGCTGCTGTATCTGCACACTTCTTGTCACTTAAATAAAACCCAATGTGTTTAAGCTACTGTTAGATTATCTGTTATTTGTACTTAAAGCATTCTTAACTGACACGACTTTCACACCTGCAATCCTGTCCATGAGACACTAGTAACCAGAAGTGTTACCTAGGGGTTACATGGGGTGGGGGTAGGCCTTAGCAAGACATCTGGGGTATTGCTACTCAGTACAGAATGGTGCTCTCAAGCACTGCACTCTGGGATGCCAAGGGAATGTTGTTTTCAGCCAAATGGCCAAATAAAGGATACTTTAGGTAAAAGTATGTTAATTTTTAAAGTTCAAGTCTGAAGAACAAACCCCAGTCCAAAAAAGCAGCAATTGACTACTAATGATCAAATGGGACAGATTCTTCCATAACCTCTCCTTTTTGACTTCAGTGTGAACACTAAGCATGGATGAGATATTTAACACAACAAAGTGAAAGAAAAAAATTTTAATGTTATATATGAAAAGAGTAAGTAAAAATGTGTTCTAACATAGGTATCTCCACTTGATCTTAGCCAAATAGCCAAGAAGTGATTAACTAACATAGGTATCTGGAACCCTGAGAATAAGAAGGGAAACATTTAGAAGGTCAAGCAGGAACCAAGTTGTTAATAGTGGTTACCACTTGACTCTGTAATTGGAGTTGGAGGGAAATGAGGCTCGCTATTGCTTTTTTGTGTGTACATACTTTTGTATTCTTTGAATTTTTATTACAACAATGTATTACTTTGGTAATAAGAAAAAATTTCTAATCAACCAATCTGTATGTGACATTTATCAAATGCTTACTAAGTATACTCCTATTTAATCCTCAGCACTATGTGGTGAGCAGCGTACTAAGATGTAAGATTTTAAAGTAGCTTTACAATGTCACACAGCTGATGTTTAGAAGAGTTAGGACTCCAAAATTCTTCAGGGCAAATCCAATGCCCAGTCTCTCTAACCAGTGTGCTATACTGGTTATATCGCCCAGATATTTCTGGATATGCAGGTATTCTCAATTCTGCTTAACAAACATGCATCTTTGAATGCCACGTGTGTTAGACTATTTTTAAGGAAGCTGTCTTCTAATAGCTTTTTACCCCAGGATCTTTAGGAACAAGTATAATCCTACCTTCTTATAATGTCTGAATAGGAATTTACTTACTGTTCATGTTTGTCAAGGCCATTTAGGGCTGGTATGTCCTTAGAGTCCTACCCTGGTAACTTTGGGGACATGATTTTAATGTATTAGTCATTCTCACTACAATAAACCAGATGTTCAGAAAGAGTTTCATGGCACTGGGTAGCTGGCTAGGTAATATCTCTAACAAGAAAATAAGTTTAAATGTGAGAAAAATTAATTCTTCAAAAATAGCCTTCATAACTATATAAAAAAAACCACATGAGAAATAGAAAATCCAGACTGCGTTTAATGTCAGAGGAAATGAATACTTTATTTGATTAAAAGGCTGACATGAAATATTACGCACTAGAAGTCAGGAGTGCTGTCTGGAATATTTCACAAAACTCCAGATTCTGCATCTATTTTTTTTATAGCTCTTGAGGCCTATGTAAGGACTTGACCCTGGGTTATCCAAACTAAATCCTGGATAGGCTTCCATTAACATATCTTAGTAAAAGAAAAAAGGTTTATTTTAAGAGAATGTGAAATTACAGCCTACAACCATAAAGTGTTAGAATATTAACCCTAAATAGGTGAGGTGACTGAATTGTCTGCTTATTCAATAATCTAGTAATAGGCCATTTTAATATTTTTGAGTATTATATATAAATTTTTAATGAGGAAATAAATGTTATGGACAGGAAAGGCTTTACATGGTATTATCCCACTAAATGGATGTGAAGGAGACTCAGGTTTAATTCCAGTTTTTGCCATAATAAGCTTTATGATGCCCAGAATTTTATCTCAAGCTCAGGCTTGCATACCCAGCTCCTTATCCTGTACATTTCTAGGTGTCGTTTTGTTGTTGATTTCTAGATTAGTTGCATTGTGTTCAGAGAACATGTTGCATATGATTTTAATCCTTTAACAGTTATTGGGACTTGCTTTATGGCCTAGCATATGTCAATTTTTATATGTGTTCTGTGTGTGCTTGAAAAGAATATGTCTTCTGCAGTCATTAGGTGAAGTTTATTAGTGACGTTGTTTAAATAACTTCCCTTATTTTTTTTTGCTGGCTATATTAATTAGGTACTTAAAAATCTAATATGCTGGTGAATTTATCTACCTCTATTAATTTTTGCTTCCTGTAATTTGATACTGTGTTATTAGGGGACCACAAATTTACAACTGTTATAACATACTGGTGAGTTGAACATTATCATTATGAAGTGACTATCTTTAATGCTTTTTGACTTAATACCTATCTTATCTGACATTAAGGCTATCTTATCTGATCGGGATTTGTTTTTATTTAATCTGTGTAGGAATTTATAAGCTTCCTGAATTTGTAAATTGGTATCTTTCATCATTCTGGAAATTCTGTCAATTGTTCTTTTGTTTGGCTTCTCTGCCCCTCTTCTCTCTTTCCTCTCCTTCTAGAACTCCTACTGCACGTTAATCTTTCTTACTCCATCTCCCACAACTTTTACTCTCTTTTTTATATTTTTCACCTTTTTGTCTCTCTGTATATTCTGAATAATTTTTATGATCTATCTGCCAGTTACCTATTTCTATTCAGCTGTGTCTAATTTGAATTTTTAATGTTTGTTGTACTTTTTTATTTCTAGAAGTTCTATTTGGTTCTTTTTCAAATCAGTTCTATTTCCTTTTATATTGCTTACTTTCTGAAGATATGCTTAAGCTTGCCTTTTATTTCTTAAAACATAGTAAGGATAATTGTTTTACTATGTGTCTAACAATTATATGTGAAGTCTATTGATTTGCTTTTGCTGTTGACTGTTGCTAGTTTACATTTGTATGTAGTATGCTTGGTTTTTCCTCATGTGCTTGCTTAATTTTGACTACATACAGATCATTGTCCTTGAAAAAGTTATCTTGGGCAATACTTAGAGGCCTGCTATGAAGGTGGCTTTCCCCAGAGAGAATGTGTGTTTGCTTCTGCCAAGTTCTTAGCTCTAGGACCTGTTTGGGACCATTTTAAACTAAATGGATCACGTTAGGGTTTTGGACCATATAGGTTATATCAGTTTGGTTTGCAAATCTCAAGGGCTGGGTATAGTTCCAAGTTCTCCCATTGGCCTTTCATTTTTCTTTTGCTTACTCAGTATCAAAACATCTTCCCTTGTAGTAGTTGAGTATGTAGAGATGGAGAATGTTTTTTTCTTTTCCTTTAAGTTCACCTTTACCTCACAGGCATAGAAAGCCCTATGGAGTCCCAATTTTCCATCTTGGGTGGACCCTGGGCTTTAACTTTGGCCCCCATGGCAATGTTGAAATTTGGGGATAGGGACATTTGCCTGGGGTATGGGACAGACAGACAGACACACACACATTTGCTGGGGTATGGGACAGAGAGACAGACACACACATACCCCCCCCCACACACACACCCCCCAACATCCTCCACACGCCTCCTAGGCAAGGCTGGACTGGTTCTGGCCCCAGGGTGGACTTGGAAATTTCACTGCTGGTGCTTTATGGGGGATGGGGTGTGTCTGGAGAGACCTCTCTTGGGGAGGCACAAGCAAAGAACGGTTCTCAGGCTTGCAGGAAGATTTAGAATTTGACACAGAGCCAACCCCCTCCTTGGTAGTCTTCAGGCCAACAGAGACACTTGGAGGCTAGAGAAACTTAACTGCATGTTTATATATACACACACACACACACACATATATATATATAATGTTTTTCATTTTAAACAGAAGTTATTTAAACAACCAGATGCTTAACTTGAAGGGAAAACTATTCAGGATTTGTTTTAGAACGTCCCTACTTAAAGACAAATTGCCCTACATGTGACAGCTACATACAAAGAAGTTATAAAATTTCCTCGGATTTAAATGATAAATGAAAAACATTGACATTACCCAGCCTAACAGTGTATGCAAGGATTTTTATGTTGTTGAGTTGTTTTGTTTGTGTTTTTGGTAAAATAGTGAGAGCAAAATAACTTACTGGAATATAAAGGCAAGAGCGAAGTTAGCTCACGTGGACAAATGCTTTTAGGAAAAAGGACCTACAATGATTCTTTCACTTCTCTGGTTTCCTGTTTTCACTTAGACTTTGGCCTTGTAATTTTCTGGTCTCTTGTGTATCAGCCCCTCAATCCTTTTAGGAAAGATTTTAAAAAATTATCCAGGGTTTAAAATTTTGAGTAACAGGGTTGATCACAAATAACACTAAGTCTTGCTCTCTTGCTTCCTTTTTAGTTCTTACTCAAGTGTCTTATCAGTGAAGCCTTCCTTAAGCATACTTTATAAAAAAAATTTCCCATGCCACTCCCTATTCTCCTTTTGTTTTTTTTTCAGTGTTTATCATCACCTGTGTATTTACTTGTTTATTTTCTATCTCGCCTGCACTACAATGTAAGTTCCATGAAAAAGGGGCTGTGTTTTATTCACATTGCCAAAAACATTTCCTGGCAGACAATAGACACTTAATATTTGTTGAATCAGTGAAGGAAAGCTCTCCCCTGAGCTCCATTTTAGAGTATCTGTCAACTTGAAATCTCCACTTGAAATCAAATAGGTTTTTCAATCTTAACATGGACAAAATGGAACTTCTGATTTTCTGTCCACTCCCAACACCACCCACCTTCCCCACTTCCATAAATGATGCCACATTCTTTCAGTTACTAATGTCAGAAACTTTAAGAGTCATTTGTAATTCCTCTCTTTCCTTCAAAACCTAGATCTAATCTATCAGCAAGGTGTGTAGGTCAAACCTCCAAAATATGGCTCAAATCAATCCTCTTCTCTTCATCTCCATAAGCTACACCTTATGGCAACCAGAGTATCCTTTGAAAAACTTGTGTCCCAGTACAATGCTCATAATTGTTCTCTATGACTACCCTCGACATATATTTAATTGTATTGTTGCAATTTGTAATCGTGTACTTCTCAGTTTGGGGAGTTCTTGAACAGGAGAGATTTTCCTACACTTCTCCCAGGTGAGGGTGGATCTCTGTTTGGTATCAGTGAAGGATCCTGGGCCCATGA
This sequence comes from Eulemur rufifrons, assembly GCF_041146395.1. Classification (NCBI taxonomy): domain Eukaryota; kingdom Metazoa; phylum Chordata; class Mammalia; order Primates; family Lemuridae; genus Eulemur; species Eulemur rufifrons. The sequence continues at coordinate 83,255,825 of NC_090984.1, forward strand.
AATTTTCTGCCTTTCCCAAGGGCCAAAGGATTTTGCTTCTGTATTTCCTCCAAAAGCAGTGGATCTTTGCCTGGACTATTAGGGCAGAAGGTTTGCCAGCCCTCCTCCAGTGGCTAATGGCTTTTACATCACACAACAGAAACGTCTGAGGAAGTCGGCAGTGTTTCATGCCTGCCACTCAGTGCCACTGCATCAACCATCACCTGCAAGTCTGTGTCAGCAAGTGTCACTTCTCACAAGTCTGTCCCAATCTTTCTCATGAGCACCAAGTGGAGCCTTGTGGAAAGGAGCTCCTGAGTGAACTACGGTCGTGTCAGGGGATCTCACTTATTCTAAATTAATATCTATTACACAGTCAGCCTTTAAAGAATTCCTTAACATCTTAGCAGTTTCTGTCAGGAAACAATTTTCCATGGGTCTTTCATGTTTCTGCATGATTTGAAAGTAGAGGCACTGCCTGCCTCTTTATTCTGGACTACCTTTCAAGATTTATATAACAACCTGGAAAGAGAGATATCATCTCCCTCTACAAGAAAGGTTTGATTACTGTAAAGTATAATAAAGTTATCTCCCAACAGAACAAAGGGCAGGCATGCTAAATACCCATTATCAAATATTTGGGCTTCCTAAGCTCATGGATCCTTCCATTATGCAAACCAATACATACACAGATGTCATCTGGTCATCTTCTCAGTGTCCTGTCTGGATTGGGATCAGGGAACCAACAAGAGTGCTGACACTCTGATTAATGCTATTGTTGTAATAAAGTCCTTTGTCTCTGATTCAGAAGTCTGTGGCAAGCTAATTTACTAACTTGCAAGTAGGGTAAACACTTTTCTAAATTCTTAATAATTAACACTACTTGCTTTAGTGGCAGCCTCTTGTTCTCTGACAAAGGTGAAACTGTTCATGTATCCTGTTTCTCTTTCAAGGGGCTTGTTGCTCTTTGGAATTCAGTTCCTTTGACTACTTTCTCTGATGGGTGTAAGTTATGCCTTTCTCTTGTTGTTAGAATGGGAGTAATGCTGTCTTACAGCTTTCACGTCTTAGGTGGAAACCTAACTCCCAAGGTACACCTGTTTGATTACTTTTTATTACCAAAGATAGACACTTAATGATCTGCAAACTGTTATTGTTCAGCTTACACGTTTAATTAGTTTTTAAAAGAAACAGAGGCTTGAGTGAAAAACTCCAGGAATTTTGAAAAACAGCCCATGGACTATTTCATCACAAGGCCTGGAAGATAAGGGACCGAGGTTTTTTTTGTTGTTGTTTTTTTTTAATTAACTTTCAACACAGGTGAGGCAGGAGAGGGTGAAAGAGTCTGACTCATGAGAATGAGGTGCTGTGCAGAATCTACATATACCCTGGCCACCAACTCTGTTAGAGGACTAGGGGAATGTATAAGAAAACTATAACCAATTAGGGTAGAGAGAGGACTTCTGGAGCTCTTGAAAATGGATAAGATGTGACAGAAAGACCTAAAAAGTACACAGAGGACAAGTAGACTAGCAAGTGGTGTACTGAGGATTCACGGGTTTTGTATTTCTTTGTTGTTGTTTTTCCCTCTCCACATTCACTTTTTCTGATACACAGAATTTAGACTTTTGTGAGATTTACCTCTTCTGCATTTGGAAGTACTGTTAGGACTGTCAATGAAAGTGCCTAGTCTTCCTCTAACCAGTTTTCCAAAGACTCCTTGAGTCATAAAAGATAGAAAAACAGTTGGAACTGATTCATCACTGAGCTGTTAGTTCCTGCTACATAGATCCCAGAACAGCCTTAGTTCTTATATTTTCAAAGCCTTGTTTAATTTTTCTTCTAACTCTGTGAATTACCCAAAATTCCCCATTTTGCTTAAGTTAGCCGCGGTTGCATTTCTCTTGCTAGCAACCAAAGAAAGCCACCTGATACAAGTGGTCCAATAGAGGGCATTGTAGAGACCAAAGAAAGTTTTTGAAGGTAGCCTGAAATCCAGATACTTTATTTAAAATTATTAAAAACGTATTAATGACTGTCAAAATTGCTGGTTATGGTATAATGACTAATCAATTTCATGTTTTTATGTGCTTGTAGTTAATTAGTGTTTTCTAATGATTAAGCTGGTGTTTTATTACTACAAACTATATTTAGAGTTCACTCTCATCTCTCATGTTAGATAGAAATAAAAGGAAATGAGAATGAACTGAATTAATAAGGTATAACATGCTACAGGAAAAAAAGTCGAGGAGAGGGTGTTGAGAGCAGCAAATGGTCTATGTTACAATAAAATATATGCATTTATTGAAATTTAGCTGTTTATGATTTTTAAAATTCCAGTTAAGAAACTCAGTTGTACTAGGCATATCATACATGGAAAAAATTTAAAGAATAAGATATTCCAAGTAGATATTAAACTCAGTTGTACTAGGCATATCATACATAGAAAAAATTTAAAGAACAAGATATTCCAAGTAGATATTAGAAGGAGAAATATAGTAGAGCACCAAGATATTTCTCAACAAATGTCTCAAAAAATGCACAGAACAAAAATGGGACAGAACAACTGCTACAAACAGATCAGTCTAACAAGTGACTTAGAGTGAAAAAAATAATTTTTTTGGCTAATCCTGCCCTCTTGTTATGTAGATGAGGCTCTATGGGTCAGGGAGACTACTTTGATTTGTCTAAAGCTTACAAGGGTAGATTTCAGACATGGTTCAGATGCAGGAACCTCTCTTTTTTGAGGAGATGGTAGAATGTTGAATTCCTGTTCAATCCGAAATTCAGCCATATAACTTGTAGAAATAATAGGTTTTTAAGACTCTCTTAAAATATATATATCATTCAGAGTCCTCTTTTAGGGTTACCTCATCACTTTTTCAAAATATTATAAAAACTTATTTATTAGAAAAGGGTGTGTCCAGATAATCAGAATAAGACCACTTAATGCTTATCTTTAATATCTAAGATTTTTTTCAAACATGATAATTGAGCAGAACCAGAAGATTCAGAAGCTCAGTCTTCCACAGGTTAGTTTCACCCAGGGTTACTCAACCTTGACACTACTGGCATTCCGGGCAGGATAATTCTGTGTTGTAGGGGGCTGTCCAATGTAGGGTATTTAGCGGCATCCATGGTCTCTACCTATTAGATGCCAGTAGTACCCCAGTCATGACATCAGAAATGTCTCTTGACATTGCCAGATATCCCTGGGGCAGGGGGTGGGGGAACTGCCCCATTTGAGAAACACTGGTTTTAACATCATGACTACAATAAAACAAATATAACCACCAGCTGTATAATTCTGTTATGGCGTCAACTATAATTAAATGAGGTACATTTTTATTTTAATCAAAATACATATTTTGATTAAATATGTATTTAATAGCTAGACCTAAGTAAATTACACTAGTTTTTGTCTAGTACTGAGCTGTCCAGTACAGTAATCACGGGCCACATGTGGCTAATGAGCACTTGAAATCTGGCTATTCCAAAGTGATAAATGCAGTAAGTATAAAATATGCACTGCATTTTGAAGAGTTGGTATGAAAAAAGAATGCAAAACATCTCAGTAATTTTTATATTAATTGAGCTATTTCAGGTATACTTACTGGGTGAAATATAATATTAAAATTAATTTCTCCTGCTCATTTTTACTTTGTTTAATGTAGCTACTAGAAAATTTTAAATTACATATGTGATTTGCATTATAATTCTATTGGATGGCACTAGTCTAGAGACTTGAAATGATTTAGTATTATTCTTTAATGAAATGAATTCTTAAGTTTGTCAAGCTGAAAAGACCTTGGAAAGCACAGCCCTATGAAATCAGCTCCCTTGTGAGCATCATAACTCTTTATCACGCCTGAACGATTTTTCTGCTTCTTTAAACCAATTGCTTCTATTCCAATGCTTTATTCGCAATGCTTCAGTCGGTTGTTTTCTGGTTGCTGATTTATCTTCATGTTGTTCCTTATCATTCTCCTGCACATCTGTTGCTTTCATACACTCAGGAACTTTCCTAGTGGGATGTTGAGATGCAGCATCCATCATACTTAGAAAATCATAAGCTGGAAGAGGAGGTTTCCATTCCTGAGCAGGTAAAATTGCTGAAAGGAAGATATAATCAAGGGTTAAAGACTAACAGCTATAAAATTATCACATGAATATACTAGAAAATTTTTTATTTTGAAAAATATATTTGTAGGAGTGAAGGCTTTATTAGTCTTACTTAGCAAGGCTAGATTTTTTTTTTACAGTCATTGTCAATAAGAAACTTGATACATTTGTCATTACTAGCCATAGCCATTTTTATATTACCTTTATAAGCCATTATTTTCTAAATAGAGTATTAATATAGAAAAAAGATCCACAGTCTCACTCTCAGTCAACCATTGTTGAGGTCTTAAAAAATAGCAATATATGTAGTAAGATTACACACAGACAGGTACAAGGTTAAATGAAAACGTCTCCTGCTTCCCTCCCTACTCCACTCTCTGTCTCTAAAGAAATATAACCATTCTTATGAATCATTCCAGAAAAACATTCTGGAACATAAATAATTATTTTGTTGTTTATACACGTGTTTCCTTACATTTTAAAGCATTTTTTGGTTTTGAAGCTTTTAAGATCTTTTCTATACACTTTATGAAAACAAGTTCATTTTATAAAAATAATTATAGACAAGGATAGATTTAAAGTTGCTATAGAATCAACTGTACTACATATAGACAGCAATTAGATAATTTCTCTTAGATGCACTTCATGGCAATGAATCTTAACATTATTTTTAAATGTTGGTCATTAAAATAGGAAAACTGATTAAAGCTGATAACATATGAACTAAATTAGCTAACTTTTGTACATTTATTAGATTTAAAAAAAACGAGTTTTAGGATTTAGTTGGCCCATTTAAAACACTATTTTGAGAAATAAACTATATAAGGCAATGTACAAAGTAAACCTTTTAAAAATAAACTCCAATGAGAGAATCTATATACTGTTCCATGTCAAAAACATTGATAATAAATGCTCATAAAATACAAACATGAGCACCTCTCATAAGTATCTTTAGAAGCTTAGAAAATATATATAAATTTCAATTTCCCAGAGTGGATTAAAGCTCAAACAAAAATCAGTATATTTACATATTCAGTATATGTATACTTACTGATATATAATTTCCTTAGACTCAATTATACAAAATCCTACTTGGCAAAGCAGCAGGGTATTAAATTTAGGCTACTCATGGAACTAATGTTTCAAATTGGCATCGACAGGATAGCAGATTCAAAAGTAACAAACAGATGAAATATTTTCTTGAATGTACTGAATAGGTAGGAAGAGTAATTGTAGTTTGCAATATGCAGATAAATAAAGTATCTTTAAGAAAAGTTCAGTTTAAAGCATAATAGTTAGCAATATTTGTGTTTTTGAGACAGAGGCTCATTCTGTCACCCAGGCTGGAGTGCAGTGGGGCAATCATAGCTCACTGCAGCCTCAAGTTCCTGGGCTCAAGTGATCCTCCCGCCTCAGCCTCCCCAGTAGCTAGGACTACAGGCATGCTATTTTTTTTTTTAATTTTCTGCAGAGATGGGGGTCTTGCTATTGCCCAGGCTGGTCTCAAACTCCTGGCCTCAAGGAATCCTCCTGCCTCAGCATCCTGAATAGTTGGGATTACAGGCATGAGCCACCATGCCCAGCTTAACAATATTTATTTTTTTAAGGTAAATGCTGCAGCCTAGTGGTCTGAGACTATGACAAAATGCCTGAAACTTTACATCCCAATTCTGCTAATTACTTGCTGAGGGAACTCTACAAAGATCTTAATATTTTCAATCGCAAATAAAACTAATTATGTATGGGTAATAAATACATTATTCATAAAATTAGTAATGATAATATATAATAATAAACACTTATTGAGCCTTTACAATATTCTAGGGATTATTCATTTAATCTTTACAATAAGGTTAAGTACAACTATTATCCCAGTTTTATGTATGAGAAGACATAAAGTTTTATCCATGCAAAGGTCAGGGAACTGGACCAAAGTTGAGTATAAATCTCAAATAAGAATAGCCAGTGGCCACACTTTCACAGAAGTTAAGATGTGCAGCAAGAAAGGTGAGGCAGACATCTGTGGCATCATGTTACCAATTTAGACTATTCCCAGAATATCCCTGCAACCTACCCCATGCCACCCCCAACCCCATCTTAGACAATGGTGAGAGCAGACCCTGCTAGCACAGAAGGCAGGAACCAATACATGGAGAAGTGCCATTCAGTTTTCCTGTGCTGCAGAGGCTGCCGGAATAGTAGCAGTGATACATGGAAGAGACAGAAACCCTCAAAGAGTGAGGTGGTAAAGATATTAACAAAATTGCAATGGAAGATATACCAGTCTCTCAGGAAGCTCAGAACACAATTCTGGTTCTTTCGTCTTGGTAATAGTTTAGAGTTGGGCAATCAAAGCCCCCAGGGATGTTCCTTATGGAAAAGGATCTTTACGTAGGTAATGATAACACTTTAGAGTTTGCACTTTACAAAGTGCCTTTGCATACAGAGTTTTACTTGATTTTTAAAAATACCTATGTGATGTATTCAGAGTAGGAATTACTAATCTCATTTCACAGCTGTTGAGAAGGAAACTAAGAAAGACTTGCCTAGAGCCAAGTGAGCTATGATGATGCCACTGCACTCTAGCTGGGGCAAGAGGCGAGACTCTGTCTCAAAAAAAAAAGAAAAAGGAAAATTAAATCCAGTTATGTTGAAGAGATATCTGCATTCCCACGTTCATTGTAGCATTATTCACAGTAGTGAATATATAAAATCAACTTAAGTGTTCACCAGTGGATGAATGGATAAAGAAAATATGGTATATATACACCATAGAATGCTACTCAGCTTTTAAAAAAGAAAGAAATCCTATTATTTGCATCAACATAGATGAACCTGAAGGATATTATGCTTAGTAAAATAAACCAGGCACATAAAGACAAATACGGCATAATCTGACTTTTATGTGGAATCTAAAATAACTGACCTCATAGATGTAGTAGAGAGTACGATGGTGGTTACTGGGGTTATGGATGGGAGGTGGGGAATGGGGAGATGTTAAAAGTACAAAGTTTATTAAACAGGAGGAATAAGTTCTGGAGATCTGTTGTATAGTATGGTGACTATAGTAAATGATAATGTATTATATACTTAAAAATTACTAAGAGAGTAGATTTTAAATGTTCTCACCACAAAGAAATAAGGATGTGAGGTGATGGGTATGTTAATTAGCTTGATTTACTCATTCCACAATGTTTATGTAAGGCTGGTGGCAGGCACACTGCCTTCCCTAATGAAAAAAGAGGTGGCTCCTCCTGTCCCTCAATACCTGCCCCAAAGCTGAAACAAAGAAATTCCTCACTCCTCGCACCGACATCTCCTGGCTGAAGAAACTCCCATCCCCCAGCCCTGAGAACCTATATAAACCCACTCAAACTTCTGGGCGACGCGGCTTCTCTGGGTCCCATGGGTCCCGTGAGGCTCACCCGGGTCCCTCTCTCGGGCACTCGTTACCCCCACCCGGGAGCGCCCCAATAAAGCCTCTTTACTTATCCCTTTCAGCTCTGCTCGTCTTTCTTTCTCTGGCGCCGGCCACTGCAAAGAAACTTACAGTTTATATATATCAAAATATCATATTGTGTGCCATAAATATAACCAATTTTTCATTTGTCAATTTAAAAAAAATTGTGGCTCTGGAGTAAAAGAGATCCAGGTTGGAATCCAAGCTTCCTCATTTACTGGTTAATTATGACTGAACTAGTTACTTAACTCTTCTACAGATAATAATACCTTACATGAGCCTTGTGAGAAATGAGATAATATATGTAAATCACTTAGCATTGTGCTAACCACCTAGTAAGCATTCAATAAATGTTAGCTACTATTATTAAAGTTAATAAAATGTAACACAGTGGTACTTATTTTTATGTGTAATAACATCTACCACATAGGCTTATTATGTGGATTAGATAAAATAATTTAAGAAATGTACTTTTTGTTAGCTATTATTATTCAAGTTAAATATAAAATGATACTTATTAAAATACTATTTCATTAAGCAGAAATTCTTCCTCCAAATGTTTATGTATATAGATTAGATGTAATGGTTATGAAGTTTAGATAAAATCAACACAAACTCAGTTATCACCTGACAATCTCAGTGACTACAAAGACTATTTGACCGAATCACATGGTTACTTGGAGATTCAATAAAACAAGGAAATGACATGTTAGATACTACATCAGGCAATTTGGTTAAGAGTAGGGGCTCTGGAGTTAGATTGTTGGGTCTGAATCCTTGCTCAGGTATTTATTAGTGAATAACCTTTGACAACTTAACCTCTATCTCAGTTTTATCATCTGGAAAAAGAGTACAGTGATTAGACCCAGAATTCTGAGGTGGTTGTTAAGAATAAATCAGATAATCCCTGAAATGTAATTAGCACCACGCCTGAAAAAGAACACATTCTTAATGAATACTGGCTATTATTTTTATTCCAACAGTAACTTTCTATGATGCAACTACCCTATAATTTAAAAGCCAGATGTATCACAACCATAAGGGTAGAACCATCTGATCAACAAAAGCAATAATAATAATGTTGAGGGAGAAACCAAAAGATAGTTTCAGTCTAAGATATATGTGTTTGGAATACAAGCATATGTCACTTTATTGTGTTTCACTTTACTGCACTTAGATATTTCATATTTTACAAATTAAAGGTTTGTGGCAATCCTGCTTTGAGCAAGTCTGTTGGTGCCATTTTTTCAACAGCCTGTGCTCACTTCATGTCTCTGTGTTACGTTTTGATAATTCTCATTATATTTCAAAGTTTTTCATTATTACTATATCTGTTTGGTGATCTGTGATCAGTGATCTTTGACATTACTATTGTAAATTTTGGAGGGGGGTTACCACGAACCATACCCTTATAAGACAATGAACTTAATTGATAAATGTCTTCTGACTGACCCAAAAACCAGCCATTCCCCGTCTCTTTCCCTCTCCTCAGGCCTCTCTATTCTGAGACACAAGAATATTAAAATTAAGCCAATGAATAACCTTACAATGGCCTCTAAGTGTTCAAGTGAAAGGAAGAGTCTTTCACTTGAAATCAAAAGTTAAAGATGATTAAGCTTATTTAGTGAGGAAGGCATGTTGAAAGCCAAGATGGGCTGAAAGCTAGGCCTCTTGTGCCAAACAGCCACGTTGTGAATGCAAACTAAAAGTTCTTGAAGGAAATTAAAAGTACTATTGCAGTGAATACACAAATGATAAGAAAGCAAAATAGCCTTATTGCTCATAGGGAGAAAGTTTGAGTGGTCTGGACAAAAGATCAAACCAGCCACAACACTCCCTTAAGCCAAAGCCTAATTCAGAGCAAGGCTCGAACTCTCTTCAATTTTATGAAGGCTGAGAGAAGTGAGGAAGCTGCAGAAGAGAAGTTGGAAGGTAGCAGAGGCTGGTATGCAGTTTAAGGAAAGACGCTCTCTCCATAACATAAAAGTGCAAGATGAAGCAGCAAGTATTGGTGAAGAAGTTGTAGCAAGTTATCCAGAAGATCTAGCTAAGATCATTGATAAAGGTGGCTGCACTAAACAACAGATTTTTCAGTGCAGACCAAACAGCCTACTACAGAAAGAAGATGCCATCTAGGACTTTTCACAGAGAGAAGAAAAAGCCTGGTTTCAAAGATCCAAAGGACACATGGTAAAGCCAATGATGGTCACTGACCATTCTAAAAATCCTAGGGCCCTCAAGAATTATGCTTACTTTGCCTGTGCCCTGAGAGCAGAACAACAAACCCTGATGGAAGCACGTTTATAGAAAAAACGATTTCCTTTCAAAATATAACTGCTCATTGACAATGTACCTAGTCACCCAAGAGCTCTGATGGAGATGTACAAGATTAATGTTGTCGTGCCTGCTAACACAACATCCATTCTGTAGCCCATAGATCAAGGAGTAATTCTGACTTTCAAGTCTTACTATTTAAGAAATACATTTTATAAGGCTATAGCTGCCATAGATAGTGATTCCTCTGATGGATCTGGGCAATGTAAATTGAAAACCTTCTGGAAAGGATTCACCATTTCAGATGACATTAAGAACATTTGTGATTCATGGGAGGAGGTCAAAATATCAACATTAACAGGAGTTTGAAAGAAGTTTATTCCAACCCTCATGGATGACTTTGAGGGGTTAAAAACTTCAGTGGAAGAAGTAACTGCAGATAGGGTAGAAATAGCAAGAGAACTAGAATTAGAACTGGAGACCGAAGATGTGACTGAATTGCTGCAACCTCATGAGCAAACTTTAATGGATGTGAAGTTGCTTCTTATGGATGAGCAAAGAAAGTGGAAAGTTTCCCCCAGATAGAATTTACTGTGGGTCAAGATGCTGTGAACGTTGCTGAAATAACAAAGGATTTAGAATATGACATAAACTTAGTTGATAAAGCAGCAGCAGGGTTTGGGAAAACTGACCCCAATTTTGAGAGAAGTTCTACTGTGGGTAAAATGCTATCAAACAGTATCGCATGCTCCAGAGAAATCTTTCACGAAAGGAAGAGTCAATGTGGCAAAGCCCATTGTTGTCTTAAGAAACTGCCACAGTCACCCCAACCTTCAGCAACCACCACCCTAAATTAGTAAGCAGCCGTCTACACTGAGGCAAAACCTTCCACCAGCAAAAAGATTATAATTCACTGAAGGCTCAGATTATCATTAGCATGTTTTAGCAATAAAATATTTTTTACTTAAGGTATGTACTTTGTAGATATAATGCTATTGCACACTTAGTAGACTACTGCATAGTGTAAACATAACTTTTATATGTACTGGGAAACCAAAAGATTCATGTAACTTGCTGTATTGCAGTGGTCTCGAACCTAATCTACAATATCTCTGGAGTATGCCTGTATTAAGAACCAGACTTTCATATAATAATGTATTATTCATAAAATATTGTCACTTTCTATAAAACTACATATTTGCTTACAGTAATAGAAAGAAAACAAACTGGCATTTATATGGAAAAGCTATATAAGAACTATCTTGTGAAATCTATAATTTTAAGTTTTATAAAAATAGCATAAAGCTTCAGTAGAGCAACGCTCCCACTGTAACAATTTTTTAACTGTATAAATTACTAAAATTGTATGTTTGAAGACATTGGCAAGCTATACAAGCAACATGGACTCAGTGAATTAAAATTCAAGAGATGAAAGAGGCCTTCATAGGTGAGCCAACTGTCCTAGATTGAGGCTTTGCACCTTCAGCCTCATAATCAGAGACTGTCCTATGAACAATGCTATCAGCATATTATTATTTAGGATAGTTAGAAATATTACAATTCAACTCATTCTAGCATTCATTAGCTTCATTTAAAGTTTAAAATTTATGGAACAAAATGCAGAACCATATGTATTGAACAAAATAGAAAACTTACTGATAGGATTTTCTAGTCCCGCTTCTAATTTCTTAAGCCATGATACAAGGTTTAGTTCAGTTATAGCCTGGTCTGAAGGAAATGCAAATACTTGGCCACCTGAATGCAGATTCACCAAAACAAGAAGAGGAAGGGGAGGCACAAGGTCAAAATATGCCTGCAAGATTCCTCTCCCCACAGGAGTATTCTTTCTACAAAAGGGAACAAATAAACATGTTAATGTTTCTTTCTATAGAAAATGAAAATAGTTTATAGAACATTATATAGTATTATGCCAGTGTTTATTTTATGAAAAGATGTCCCCAAAACCAACAAGTCTTTGATGATATGACTAATAATCAGATTCTTTAAAAGTTTCTTTTTACTATGGGGCAGTCTCTTTCTCTTAGGAGAAAAAAAGACAGCCAATGACAGTTTTAATGAAAATCAGGCATAGCCCAAGCGCTTGTCAATTTAGGCTTGATGCAATCAATAGTTTCCTCCTGAAGTTTAGTCAAGTATCTGATCATATGTCAGCTCAAAAATTAAATAGTTATATAACTATAAGATAATAAGATACTTATTTTTATAAATCCTTCTTTTCCAAATAAAATTGTGCCTTTTCCTCAGGAAAAAAGGAGAAGGGATTAATTTCAAATTAAAGAAGTGAAAAATAATTATGTTCATACAAGGAAACTGTAAGTTAGATACCTAGTTTTCCTAATACACATTCCACATTTTATAAAATACTATTTTACTCTTACAGTGATAATTACCTGGGAAAATTTTGCCTCAAGCAGTAGGATGTACTATTAAACTCTTCACAACAAAAATTTACACTGTCTCACTTTTGTAATGTTTCAAATGAGTTAAAAAATAAAATATGTCTTTCATTTGATAAATCTGAATGAGGGATAGTGTATGTATTTGTGTGTATTTGTGAACTGTGGTCAGAGACATTAAATGTAACACAAGCCATAGATCTATAAAACACACTAGGAAATCTTGCTGATGAATGCTCTGAAAGCTTTTTGTAACATTATAGGCTGGACTTCAAAAATATAGAAGTACAGAAAAAGGAACTGAAGGAAAAGGCCAAAATACCACAACATTTACTTTTCTGTATTTCCCAAATTTTCCTCAATGAACATTAATAACTTTTAAAATCGGAAAAAGTATTACTTTAAAAAACTTGTAGAATAAAATTCAACCTAAAACAAGGTCCTCTTGGACCTTGTCTAAGAGGTTAGCTACTAAAATACCATGACATATTTGGTCCTATAATATTACCTCCAAAGGTAGTGTTAGAGAATTTCATTTCCTAATGAAAATGTAATAATTATTATACTTTCTTTACCTCTTACATATTAAAAAAATAAAAAAATACACTTACAGATTTAACCAACAAGGAGTAAACTTATCCAAGTATTTCAGCTTTGCCAGTGTCAATATTGCTTTTTCATACTGAGGATTTATGCCGCCATCACTGAACAAAATCAGTAATGGTTTCTGAAGTCTTAAATAAGTAGGAAGATTTTCCACAGTGATTTCTGGCTGTTAAAAGAAAGGGACCAAAAAAAAAAAAAAAAAAATACATGGAGGATGATGATGCCATACAGTAGAAAATAATATTCAAATCACTCATGCAATTTTAGTTTGTAAAATGTAATTCAAACACATTTTCACTTAAGTAGAGATTTTACTATACTAACTAATAAGTATGAATCTCAAGCTTCTTAATGAGTTATTTTTAAAATAAAATTGCTAATAGAATTTGAGAATAATTTAAAGGCACCCCTGTTTTATAAGGATGTAATTACTTCTATTAATAATTTCTTATGCTAATATCTGGACCAAACTAGCTACTATACACATGACAAACAAACAAAACTTTTATTATTTTTTTCCTCTAGGATAAAATTTTTTTATTTTTTTAATTGACACATAATTGTACATATTTATGGAGTATACAGTATTGTTTTAATACATGTAATGTATAGTGATTAACATAAAATTTTTGAAGAAAAATATAAACTGAGAATATATGTTCTTAAAGATATGTTCTTTCAACATCTGATCACTTAAAAATTAATAAAATTTTACTTTCTCCAATATTATGAATTTTTAGCATAATTAAAACAATCAAAGATATGCTAAGCAAATCCAACTGCCAATCTCATGTCTTTCAGTTTATAATAACTGAAAGAAGGAATTTAATAAGAAACTAGAAATCTGTCATTTTTATTATTAAAGATTGGGTAATCGTTCTTCTGCAATTCCCTTGTGCTATGCCCATTAGAGTAAAATTTTCTATGCCTTTTCTTCTATTGATCTATCTTGTCAGATGATTTTCAGTGAACCTTCAGAGGGCAAAAGGAGAAGCTTTCTCTAGGCCCCTATACTCTTTTTATCTTAGAAATGCATCCTTTCTCCATTTGCCCCCAACTCAGGAGAAGGGCCTAAAATTCTATTACCTTAGCAGTAATGACTCCCCCCCGCCCCCCGGCCCTCTTCTATTCTCTCTTTCACACCTCACTGTTATGGAGTGGACTTAAATAGTCACTTGATTATAAATCAGAATGCCTGGTTCATGGAATTGTCACATTTATAAAACTTCCGAGCAAATCACAAATGCTTTGCACTCCAATTTTTTAATCTGTAAAATGAAGGGATTGGGGGAAAAAAAAAAAGATAACTTTTTTTTTTTGACAGGATCTTAACTCTGGCGCCCAGGCTGGAGTGCAGTGGTGCAATCTTGGGCTCATGTGATACTCCCACCTCAGCCTCCAGAGTAGCTAAGACTACAGGCACATGCCACCATGCCCAGCTAATATTTTTTAATGTTTGTAAAAACAGAGTCTTCTTATGTTGCCCAGGCTGGTCTCAAATTCCTGGCTTCAAATGATCCTCCCGCCTTGTCCTCCCAAAGTGCTGGGATTACAGGCATGAAACACTATGCCACCCCATTTTTTTAAAATAAATTTGTAGAAGAAAATTTGTCTAGGCTGTTAGTAACAAGAATTGAAAAGAGCAACAAACAATGCTAACATATTTAGGATTAAAAATAGCAATGACTTATAATAGTAAAGTGTTCTACCATTTTCCATTTTTAGTTCCACATCTATTATTTCATCCTCTAGAAAGACTTATGAGCTAGATAAATCATACCATGTAAGATAAATAATCCCTAGCTGACAGATAAGGAAACCAACAGAGAGGCTGACTTGCAGAAGTCATACAGCTAAGTAGGAGGAAGAAGTGAAATTAGAACTCAGGCATCCTGCTCACTGGCTTCCCATTTCACTGGATCACACTAGAAATTTGGATGAAAAATTTTATCTTTCTAATGGTGCCAACCACTTCCAAATACAGTACTGGTTCATCCTCAGACAACAAATTCTGGCGTATACCTTACCCTATTCAGTTCTCAAAGCAGCTTCTCTCTGCCAATTCCTATTTTGCTTTCCATTCTTTCTCTTTCACACTCAGAATCTTCTCATACTTTCCTTTTTCATGATTTAAATCTTAGATCCCTTTTCCTCCATATTGTCCTATGTTGTCTTCTTGTGTTAACTATCATCTTTTAACTTTCTACACGAAGTATATCCCCCTCCTAAATATTGATAGATCTTTTTGAGCCTGCAGAAACATCAGGTGAGACATAGCCACCACTGCTCAATTCAAACGTCTACTGAGAACTATAGTGTTCAAGATGTTATGCTGGGTGCTCAATCTATAAAGAAATAAGATACTTTCCCTGCCCTCAAAGAGTTCATAGTTTAGGGAGGAGACAAATAGGTATACAAACTGCTGTGATCCATGAAACAATCTAGTGTATGACATTAAGGAAATCTATTGGCTCAAAATTAAACAAGCTAAAAAACAAAGCTCATAGATGATTTGAGGAATTGATATTTGAGCTGGGCTTTGGGTGAAGGAAAAGATCTTGACAGGCTGATGTGTGTACTTGAGCAGGGATTCCAGATACAGGGAACATCATGAGGACAGGCAGAGAGCTGTTAAGGCATACATAATACTGGGGAATAGTGCGAGTGAAAGATGCCGTACTTAGGCCAAGCAAGAAGCAAGTGTGGATGTGAGATCAGGTGGGTAATGCCTTGATAAATTTTCTAGCTCTTGGGAATACTGAGAAGATTTTTGATTCAGATTAGTGATTGGTTAGGGATGTTTTCAGAAAGATAACTGGAATATGAATTTGAGAAAAGAAAGACCAGTGATGGACCCTCCTCTTTTCTATATCTGTCAGGAACGAAGAACCAAGAGTTACATGAGTTTACAAGGAAAGTTAAGTTTAGAAACTCAGATCTAGGAATCATCAGCTAGTAGTGATGGTAGAATTTATGGGTATTGATAAAATTTCCCAAAATAGAACACAGCAAAAGAATAAAAAAAAAAGTTGAAGATGTAATTTTACAGAATAAATGAGACAGGGTGGTTAGAGGGTTGAAAGAGTCTCTGGAGAGGAATGAACTGCAAAAGCCAGAAGAAGAGAGAATTTTAAGAAGGAATGTTATAGACAACAGTTTTCATTGCTACTGAGAAGCCAAGAGGAAACAGTTAAAAGGTCATCAAATGTGGTACTTGGAAGGTGACCTTTGGTTATGTGAGTATATAAGAGGCTATAATTGTGTGAGTCCTGGTATTCTAAACTTGTCCTTAATAAAAGCATAAAAAAGAACTAAGTTTATCTGAGAAAAATGCCAAACCTATTTCCTAACAAATAGTTCTAAATGTGATATAACTGCTTATTCAGTTAATCATTGTGTAATTCAGACTTAAGCATTATTTATCTGGCCTAATTTATCATCAAGTTCATTAAAATAAAAATTTCATGCCATATAAAACATTTTTACCATCTGGTCATCCACTTCCCTTCCCCATCCAGAAGAAGGAACTAAAATCTTTCTGAAGTCTGTTTAATTTTTATTATAACTGTTCAGTATTTAGTTGAACACCATAAATCAAAATAACATAAACTCAAATATAAACTGTCACAATGCTTATCACATCTGCTTTAACTGTAAACAGATTTTGATAGTTAAGTTTGCCCAAAGTTTCTCAGGCTTAAGGAATGTAATCTTAAAGAAAAATATTAGATTCCAATTTTTATCTATCAGATAGGCCAAGACAGAAGAGTAAAATGATACAAATCTTTGGTAGGACAATACAAAAATGGTATCAGAAACCTCAAAAATAAGCATACTGTTTGGATTAGCAATTCAAATTCCATTCTATTCTAATAGAAATTTACCCTAAGTATATAACCATGAACACACCCAAAGATTATCTACAAAGGATGTTCTCTGCATTAAAAAAACAAAAAACTAAAGACAACTTAAATATCTATCGAGAGGAAATTCGTTAAATAAATTATAATACATTAGTACAACAGAATATTATGCAGATATTAAAAATAAATATTTATATCTATATTTCTTAATGAAAATACCCTTACTGTAAGAAGACATACACAGAAAATTTTTTTTTTAAATTTGGGGAACATATATTTCCAAATTTAAACTTGGTTAGAGAAGTTATGGTTGACTATAATTTTCTTTTTTATAGTTTTCTGTATTATCTGAAAAAAAGGCTAAAGACTTATAATAAGTCTAAAAATACTACACTATATACATGCTAAGGGAATATTTAATAACATGTCATTAAGACAAAAATATTACTTTAATAAATAATTTAGAAAACTACATCATGAACACATTAACTCAATGATTTAATTATAACCTGTGACTTTAAGAGGGGGAGAGAAGGGACAGAACTAAGGTCACAGAAAGACATAATAAAGACCACAATCATTTATTTGAGCCTAAAATATAATGTCCTTTAGATCATCATGACAACACAAGAAGAGGACATTCACTCAGCATTTATAGCTGATAATAGTGCTCCTATGTCACTCTAGAAATGTAAAAAAGTATCAATTTATAATATTCTAGCTATGTTCAATATAGAGAACTGAAATCAAATAATCTAGGTTACAACTGTTGTGCCCTTGAATACACTATTACACAGCGATTCTCCGCATAGCAATGTTTCAATGACAGACTGCATATACAACAGTGATCTCATAAGATTATAATACCTTATTTTTACTGTACCTTTTCTGTGTTTAGATGTTTAGCTACACAGATATTTACCATTATGTTATAATTGCTTACAGTACTCAGTGCAGTAATGCTATACAGGGTTGTAGCCTAGGACCCATAGGCCATACAGCCTAGCTGTGTAGTAGACTATGCCATCTAGGTTTGTGTAGGTACACACTACGATGTTGGCACAACAACAAAATTGCCTAGTGACACATTTCTCAGAACGTATCTCTGTGGTTAAGTGATGTATGACAGTACAAGCAAAACATCAGAAAAGGCCTTTCGTAAGATAGTATTTTGTTCTAAAACTGTATAAATAATAATAGTAGCTAACATTTGTTGAATGTTTACCATTGGGTAAACGTTGTACATAAAGCACTGTACATCTTGTGTCTCATTTAGTCCCCACAATAACTATGTGCAGCAGGTGCTACTATGACATAATACATTTTGCACAGTAAAGAACAGAGAAGCGAACATACAGGCAGTAAGAAATAAATCAACGATTTGAGGCCAAGCAGTCTGATTTTCTGGAATCTATGTGCTTCATAACAAATATTACTCTAGATTAAGTACTTTAACTGGACTTGAGCCACACTCGTCTCAGTAAGACATGTAAACTTTTAGCAGTAGACTAGAAATCCTGTATGCATAATGAGTGAGGAATAAAACAGAGCAACCCAATGAATATTCAGCTCATAGAACATCATTCCTGTGCCAGCAAAGCCTAGAAAATTGTGTACTAACATATGCTATCTTTAACTTATCTAGTTTTTATTTCAAATGACATCCTTATTACAAAATATACTCACAAATGTTCCCAATAATGCATTTGTTATTATTTGAACTATGTCTTGCACATGAGTGCTAGCTAGTAGAATGCTCTCTATTTTGCCTTCTTCATGTCTGGCAAGCAGCAGGGCTGGAAGAGTTGCAGCATATTTATTTGACCTATGGAGAAATGTAGTATTAAAATTCCCAACCAAAATGTAACAAGTAATCAAAAATATGAAAAATTAGGCTGGGAGGTCACAGTGGGAAACAGCAAGTGGGAAGCCCTACTGGTAAGGAAAAAATGAGCTAAATTTCCAGACAAACTATTATCTTCTATATGAGGCTATCTGAGAAAGTTCAAGAGCCTTGACAACCAAGATTAAAAGAAAGTAACACATAATCTAGCCAGATTTTTTTCCTATACAATTTATTCATCCAGAAAATGTCTAAACAGGATTTGGAACACACTGAATGATTCTCAACCTTTTTGGACTGCCCCCTACACTACTGAGTAAGGAGATGGCCATTTATGAGAAACCTACTATCTACCAGGCACTACACTAGGTGCTTTAGTTATATTTTTATTTAACCCTCAGAACAGTCCTATAAAGTAGGCATTTTAACCCCATTTTACAGATGAGGAAACAGGACTTAGAGACTGATAAATAACAGACACAGACTTCAAATGAGGTGCTCCTGACGTAAAGTCTGTGCTCTCTGCACTGAAACAAGGGCCCAAATCCACCCACAACCGCTTTTGCTAATTAAACCTAAAAGAAAATTGTCTAAATAGGTAAAATGCTTTGTGTGAAATTACTAGTGAGGTAGTCATGTGTAATAACTTAGTTCATGCCAGAGCAAAGTACAGACATTACAATATTATATGCATTACTAGAAAGCCCAGTCTTCAGATCACCTAGAGAAGCCTCTTAGTTGACCAGGTGGTTATAAACAAAACGCATTCTGAAAACTACTGGTCTAGTTCTTTGGACCATAGCTAAATGCACAATGAGAGTAGATTAGAAGACAGTGGTGATTATCCATTGTCAGATGGAGAGGTCTTCCTAGTGCAGTATTTACTTTTAAAAAATCGTTAATTTCTCAGACAGAACACAAGCTTGATCACCAACAGCATATGTCACTAGTGTTCAAGATGAAAGACTTAAGCTTAGAAATCACAATTGGGAATATTATAGTTAGAAGGTAAGAAAGATAAACTATTGGGGCTTAGTAAGTCCACTTGCACCTGAAAAATGGCCATTAGTGCAGCATGTGATTTGTATTAATAATAATCTCCAAATTTGCAGTTCAGTCCCTCATTCTGTAGCAACTAAAACATTTTGGTACACCATAGAGGCCCTGTCTTCTATAGATAAAGCAATTTTACTGGTTAAAAAAGACTCAAGATGCTCAAGAAATAAAATTCTCCAAAGACTATGACAATTCCAAAGAACCAAAATTATAGGTAACAGAACCCAAAGAGAAAAATTTTTATAAGAAAATGATTTAGTATGAATCCAGGATCGCCCCATGGGGGCTTTGGCCTAAAGTAAAAGAATATCTAAGGAATCTAAATAGTCTGGTACTTCCCAGATCTTCCTAGAAGGAAATTAAAAATGTATTTATGTGGCTGTGCTATCTTCCTTCATCAGCTGTTTAAAGACAAGTAATGCATTATTTTGCATAACTTCTTCCATCCTAAAATTAGAAGAACACAAAACTTACAGTATCAAAACATCTTCTTCAGAATAAATTCCAGTGATAACATATCCTTTTAGATGCTTTCCTGCTTCAGTGAAATCTTCTTTTGCTATAAATACACAGACAAGACAAAAGTCTGAAACCTTTAAAATAATGTATGTGATTCAATTGATGAAGAGATTAATATAGATGGTAGGTTTCCATTATTAATTACAAAGATAAATATAGTGAAGACCTCACATAGTAGTTCTAAAATAAATCTGTGTCCATTTTATGACATTTGATTACTCAAGAAATATAAATTGATGTAGTAAAACTATGGTTTCCTAAACAAATGTACTCTAAATGTAATTTATAAGATTCTAATCATACAGTTACTGAATAAATATTTGTTGGCTTTTAATTTTTCCTAAGACAGGGTAAATGGAGACAGCTATCTAACATGTAGCCTGAAAACAGAAACAGGTATGTGTATTTATAATCACAAAATCTAAAAGTGCCTATATGCATAAAAAAATAGAAGACTGGAAATTCCAGTCCTCTGTGTTAGGATTGTGCAATTATGATAGATTTGTGTCTTATTTTTTATTTCTTGCATTTTCTGTAATGTGTTTTCATTACTGCTGAACTTTGAATAATTTGTATTGATACAAATTAATGACAAATCTAATGGCCCATGATGGTGCCAAATTTAGATCACAAAAGATATAAAAGTAGCAGGCATTTCAAAATTAACAGATAATCTCAAGTAAAATGTTGACATGAAACTTATAAGATATATTTCTTTTTTTTTTTCTTTGTTTTATTTTGCAACCTAGAGGATAATCTCAAAAAGATATATTTCAAAATGTATAGTTTATGGTATCCAAATGTTTTTGGTCATTTGTTAGGATGTACATATTCAAAATAAAAACTATTTCTGTAGATTTTCATAAATAATAGCATATTCTGGATTATGTTAATGACTATTTTATAATACAGAAGCAAGTTTGGATTAAATCACTGTAGACTAATGAGTAAAAAGCAGAGGTGGACTTACAGGTAAATGATGTATTCTTGCCAAGTGAAGGCCAAATGATAGCTCAGCTCATGCATGAACAATTTACAGTAACTCAGATACAAAAACATTGCTGGAAGAATTGAGTCATAAAGCACCTAGTCGGCTAGGCATGCTGAACCCAAAGTTCCATACCTTAGAAGTTGGCCCTATATTCATAATGTAAATATTCAACACTTTAACACTGGGTAACCACAGGATTATTTTCTTTAACAAGAGTACATACTTTCCGTAAAATTGAGAAACACTGTCTGCAGGAAAGCAAACTTACTAGAGTGGCTCAGTCAACCAGTAAGCAGCATTGGGAGCTCACTTATAATTATAAATTTAATGAGAAACTCATTAAAATATTTTCTTTAGCTTGTGCTACACAAAAGTAGAAAAGACTCATAAGAAAACAGCAATTAGAAAGGACTGTGTGCCTATACTTTCATTTCTAAGAGAAATGAAGATGTTGAGCTAAATTCTGCTCAACAGATGATCTTAACTAAAACAATGACATTATAGAGTTGGTTTCAGTTTCTTCTGATTTCTTTTTAGATAAGTAACAGTAGAAAAATACACTAATATTTCCATATAATTTCCCAACACAGAAGGCTATCTACTCACGAATATGTCTCTTAAAAAGTCTCTTCCTGAATCTACTTATTCATAAATCTTAAGTAACTCATGGGATGGGACAGTATAAGACTGTAGATCTCAGGTGCATATCCATTTCCACTAAATTAAAGTGTATGTTTTCCTCTGAACATTCAAAACCAGGCATATTCTCCCCCTTGGTGAAAATTTTATGTCTATGTCAGAATACATGGCAACCTCAAATACAAGAAAATACTCAATTTTCTAAATAAAAAGATACATAAAAAGCTCTTCTGGCTACTAGAAATATATTTGGGACATAGATAATATACAAATGATAACTTAAAATTATAGTTTAACTATAAATATATTTTAATTGCATAAAATACATTTATATAGCAATATTGCTTTTTCCACTATGACAGCTTATTGAATAATTGTATTTATACACTCACTTACATACACATCCCTATTTTTTTTTTTTTTAGCTCTGTCAGCAGAGAGAGCTGAGAAGCAAGAACACCCCAGTAACTGAAAGCACTGATAACCTCTAGATTGGTTTCTAAATTTAATTTGCCACTAAAAGGAAACCTGAACTCTTTGGAGAAATGGCTATTTCAGGAATGAGGCTGGGAATATCTTGTGCTAAAAGGACATATTCAAGGAACGATGAAGACATGTCAAAAGGATAGAAAAGTCAGATCCAAGGGGCTCCCACTCACCAAATCTGGGACAGTGTGAGCAAACTAATCATAGTAACTGATTATAGCCCATTGAATAAAATAAGAATTCAGGAGTCTATAGAGATAAACAAATAAATGAGAAGAGAAAGCTCTGTTTTAGAGCAGAATGCCAACTAATAAATGTAGAAGAAATGATGAATTAGAAAATTTCCATTTGACAACCATCATAGTGATAGCTCTTACAAGCAATGGATTCTAGAACTGGAATGCAGAAGTATGATGAGAAACAGAACATTTCTCAGAGTTTTAAATTATCTCTCCACAAGATACTTATTAATTACACAGGAAGAGATAGTAACTTTCTAGTACAGGGGCCTGGCAGATACACCGGTGAACAAAAGAGACATTTCTGCCCTCCTGAAGTTCACACTGTATGTCTTCAAACCATTAGAATCTACAGAAACAAAAAATCAACATGTAGTACAAAATAAGTGCTCAATAAATTTTAGTAATTAGCTTTTATTAGTAAGACACAAATTTATATAAAATTTAATGAATTCATAATAATAGTCTTTTATCCTTATTTATTCTCTTATTCAGTGGACTTTGATAGTTTAGCTACTACATGTAATTGTCTGCAAAAAGCAAGACAAAACAAAAGAAAAGGAACTAATACCTAACTGAAAAGGTTGGGAAAAGTCAATCCAGTGAAATAATAAGGTATCATATCCAGACTCAATCATTTTGGCACAACAGAACTACCTGTATATAATTTAACATTATGCTTTTGACTTTTGTTGAGAGATGACTACATGTAAATTTTATCATCATTTATGTAAAAATATGATCAAATATACTGTTTCTTATGTCAATCTCCTATATAAAAAACAACATGAAAAACTCCTCTCAGTATTTACAATCAGGAAAAAGTTTTCTCTGTGGATAAACCAGCATCCTAAGTTGTATGTTGCCATTTATTATGTAATGATCATAAGATGGCAAAAATTTTATCTTTCCTTTTTTGGTTGCTACCAGATTGCTCAGGGTAAGTTTTACGATCAACTACAGTGTCTCCTAGACTTTCTACATAACTGTCCCCTACTGTTTTATTGCTTAACTCTTATCCTTATTTTAATGATTTTATTATATTTGTGCTTTTTATTATCTGAAGACTTAAATTCTTCTTGGAAGGAGGCCCAGTGTAAATAATAAATGAGAACATCAGGGCACCAGGCACCTGAGGAACATAGAAGACAAAGTCAACAGTGGAAGAAAAAACATTAGAAAGAGAAGATGGAGGAGTAAAACACAGACTCACTTCACAATTTTTCCTTAAAAAATTTTTTTCCTTAAAAAATTTTTTTCCATTAAAAATCTATGGTTCTAGGATTTTGCCTTCTAAGATGGTAGGCCACCGGGCACACAATGTTCTTACTATTCTTTTTAGTAAGTTCCTTTGCCTTTTATTTTAAAGATTTTGAAAACAGAGAAAAATTACTAGACATAAATATGTAGAAAGCAAAATTTAATAAGTAGTTAGTAGCATCTGCTATGTACAAATATAATGCTTGACAGTGGAGTCCTCTTCCCATACAAATATTCTTAAAAGATTTCATTCAGAATTTGAAATTCATCTCAAAGGAAAGAAAAATAAGAAAGGGGGAAGTTTGCTAGATAAACAGAGTTATTATAGTGAAGAAAACATTAGGGGTTTTGTTACCAATTCAAGAGGCCATTGATATGCAAAGGCAACAAACAACATTCTCAGAAATACTATTGGTCAGAAAAAAGACCCTATTTGTACTCTTCCTTAAAAACTTACTGAAAGATATATTCCTATGAAGCAAGAGGTAAATAGAGTCTAAGAAAAGTTGTGATATTAAAATAACACAGTAGTTTATGATGCCATTTAATACTATAAAAATTAAAATAATTGCTGTAAGCATTATATCAAAGTTGAATGCAAAAACATTAATTTGAAATGCATCAAGAATAAGATGAATTAACGGGTAGATACACAGGTATATACTAAAGCAAGTACAGTTAAACGCTAATGGTAGAATCTAGGTGTTGGGTATATGGATGTCTACTGTAAAATTCTTTCAACTCTGCTGTATATTTGAAAATTTTCATCATAAATGTTGGGAAAGTGAATGCAAAGATTTTTGCATGTATAATGAAAAAAAAAAAAAAAAGCTCAGCAATAATGACAAGCTGAGTCTATAATATGAGACCACAGAGGCTCATACAGAAGAAAAAAGCATAGAAGAAATTAAAAGTATCTTCAGCTTCTACAAGAGGGAGTCAAAATCATTGAAATGGTCTTCAGCTTTATAGGTTCAAATATGTGTTTTTATGAACATGTTCTCTAGTCCTGGAGAAAATACAAGCAAAAGAAGCATACTCCATATTTTAAAAAACTAAAGAAAAACAAACTAAAGAAACACCAATGAAACATAAAACAAGCAGCAGATATCTAAATAAGATAATAAATGCAAATGGCTAATGTTCACCTAGAAGACTCAATAGGCAAAAAAGACAAGAAAATGTAAAAAGAGACAAGTAAGAGACTTGACCAATCATGTAATCAACATGTGTTATAAAACTAATAGATTTATCCCTAGGTAAAGTGAATAAAACAGAAAACATTTAAACAGACATATATACACACACATATAAATATGGATTTAAAATGGTGATGGTAAAATCACATGTAAGTGGAGGGGAAAAAAAGGACAATTGTTAAATATTTAGAAAAAAATAAAACTGGCCTCGAACCTCATCCCATGCACTAAAAAAAGTTTAGAAGGTTAAAAACTTTTTAAAAAGCAAAAGAAAAAATCAAAGGACACAATCAACAACAGTAAAAAGGCAACCTACAGAATATAGGAGAAAATATTTGCAAATCATATATTTGATAAAGGGCTAATATCCAGAATATATAAAGAACTCCTGCAACTCAACAAAAAATACAAATAAGCTGATTTAAAAATGGGCAAAGGATGTATTTAATAGATAGACATTTCTCCAAGAAGATATACAATGGCCAAAAAGCATAATGAAAAGATGCTCAACATCACTAGTTGCACTAGCAGTGCAAATCAAAACCACAATGAGATATCACCTCACACCCATTAGGATGGCTACTATCAAAAAATAAAATCATAAAATAACAAGTATTGGCAAGGATGTTGAAGAAATTGTAACGCTTGTACGTCGTATAGAAATGTAAAATGGTATAGCCAGTATAGAAAATAGTACTGCAGTTCCTCAAAAAATTAAAAATAGAACTACCATATGATCCAACAATTCCACTTCTGGATATATATCCAAAAGAACTGAAAGTAGAGTCTCAAGGAGGTACTTGTACACACATGTTCACAGCAACATTATTCACAATAGCCAAGAGATATAAGCAAACCAAGTACCCATTGATGGATAAATGGATAAACAAAATGTGGTGTATATATATATACAATGGAATATTATTCAGCCTTAAAAATGGGAGGAAATTCTAACACATGCTACAACATAGATGAACCTTGAGGTCATTATGCTAAGTGAAATAAGACAGTCAGGAAAAGACAAATACTGTATGATTTCACTTCCAATAAGCTACTTCCAGTAGTCAGATTCATATAAATGGAAAATAGAATGGTGGTTACCAGGGCCTAGGGGAAGGGAGAAATGGAGAGTTGTCATTTAATGGGTATAGAGTTTCAGTTTTCCAATACGAAAAAAGTTCTGGAGATTAGTTGGACAACAATGTGAATAAAAAATAGTTAAGATGGTAAATTTTATGTTATATATATTTAACCACAATTTTTTTAAAAAAGACTATTCAAAGCAAGAGTAAAAATTAAAGAAAATATTGTAAATTAAAAGCAACAAAAAATACAAGTGAATATTTACTGATAAGGATAATACAGATTTTTTATAATCAAAAGCAGTGAAAGAAAATCTCAAGATCAATATATTTAAAAACAAATCTTAAATTGCTATATATAAAAATATTAAATAGACAACAAACAAACTGAGGAAAAATAATTGGAAAAAAATGACAAAAGCTTAATATCCTTAATATATGAAGATCTTGGCCAGGCATGGTGCATCACACCTGTAATCTTCAGCACTTTGAGAGTCTGAAGTGAGAGGATCGCTTGATGCCAGGAGTTCAAGACCATCCTGGGCAACAAAAGTGATACCTCATTCTCTACAAAAAATTAAAAATTAAAAAAAAATATGAAGCTCTCATACTACTTGATTAGACAAGCACTAAAACACCATTTAGAAAAATGAGTAATATATATAATTTACAGAAGACATAAAGTTATTCTATTGAAAATCTATACTTCTTAAATAGTCTAAAATTCACATAAAGACTCATAAATAAAAATATTTTTTACATACAGCAAAAAAGGAAACAGCATACTGCTTGTAAATAGTTAAATCAGAGTATATATATTCAAATATTATGCAGCCATGTTTATGTCTGAAGAATATTAATCACATGGAAAAAATACAACTTAATATTAAATAAAACAAAAACAGCAATATACCTAAACAGTTTTAGCCCAATTATATTAAAATATATATAAATATGCAATACATAGGTACACAGAAAAAAGATGGAGGGCATTACATCAAAATTTACTAGCATTTGTCTTTGAATAATTAGATCACAAATTTTTATTTTTTCTTCAAACTTCTTGTATTTTCAAAATTCTGTGTAATTTAAAAGATATTCTTTTTTAAAAAAATGAATAAGCAATGAGTGTTTAACTGTATACTGTATTGTATAATTTAAAAGCTCAACTCTATTTACCTGTTGTCATGGTTGGACTAAATAGTCCCAGTACTGACACACGAGAATAGGAGATCATATGTTTATATAACTCCCCACTTAAATATTCTTCTGCTTCTTGGACTGACGTTATGATCACCGGACATGAAATCCTATTGCTGGATGAATATACAACTATATTAAAAATTAATTTTTAAGGATATTTTTCAGTTTATAAAAAAATAAGATGTACTAAACATAGCAAACGACATATTACACAGGATAAATATCTGACAAAATAAAGACAAATATTATTCATTAAAAAAACAGCCTTATTAAACAAAATTACTATCTCCCCCCAAAGTGATGGAATGTGCAGAGACTCTCCTTATCACTATTTATTTTGTGATCTCAATTCTAGTATCCTCCTTAACCAAGTATGTCAACAAAGTATGAGAAATAGAACTTCTATAGACCTAAACATTTAGAAATCTTATAGTGAAGCTGAGTACTTACAGCTGGATAAATTTTAGGAGATCTTCAGTTCCTAACATACCAGCATAAGACACTGGGTTCTTGCCTTCCTTGTACATCTTTACAACAGGAAATTCAGTAACATTTTGCTTAGTACATACACCAGACCAATCTGCACAGTTTACTCTAGTAAGCAGCATAGTGGATGTGCCTAAATAAAAGGAAAATCCATATTTTGTAATTATTAATATAGAAACCTCATTTGCTTAGCATTTTTATTATTTTTCTATTCCATTCTTATTTGAACTTCTCAGCATGAAAAACTCCTGCTTAAACACTCTCTTCCCTTGATCTTTGTAACACCTTCCCCTACTGGCTTTCTCCCCCACCTTTCTAACTTCTCCTTTTTGGTCCCTTATTGCAGGCTCTTCAGCCAGAAGAGTTGGGAGTTCCTCAAAGCTCAGTTTAAGCCTCCTTCTCTTCTTGTTCTACACGCTCGCCATCAACAATACCAACAACCTCAATACCAACAACCTAATGAAACCTAAATTTACGTCTTTGGCCCAGACTCCTCCTTGAAGTTCCAGACCCATGTAGTCTTACTGCCTTCTCTGTTTCCCTTTGAATGGAAACATCCTCAAACGCAACATGTCTAAAATACGGTTTCCTTCCTGTGTGTCTTGGTGAATGTGGCCACTCTTGTGCAACTCAGAAAACAAAGCGTCATCTTTCATGCCTCCCTATCCCTAAACCCTTCATATTTAATTAATCAGCATGTCTTTTCAATTTACTAACTAAATTTTAAATATCTTTAATTGCTGTCCATTTCTCTTTACTGCCTCTACTCTAGTCATCATTTCTCCTGGATATAACTATTAATACAATAGACTCACAATTCACTTCCCTGAATTTGATGTCCTGCATTAATGCTAGAGATACCTTTTCAAAACTCAAATCTGTTTCGGTACCAGCCCGCTCCCACCAACCTTGCAGAGTGTGTGACTACTTCAAGGGAAGCGTTTGTTCTCTGACATACCAATCCACATCAGGTTCCATTGGTATATGCTGTTATAGAACCACTCTCCTTTCCTTATCTCCTTATAATTATTACTCTTTTGTGTGGTTATCTGATTAATGTCCTCCACTAAGAGAATTCTTGAGAACAGAGACTGTATCTGTTTACTCACCAGTGATTTTATAGCATCTTGAGCACCTTAAATACGCATGTGAATAAATGACATATGTGAAACTCATCAAGGACTTCAGGGACCTATCTTATCTAAATAATATAATTTCTTTTCAGCCTAAGAACACACATAGTAACATATAATAGAATCTCAAACAGAAATTCCTAATTCTTCTACAATACGTAAAATTGTCTAAAATATAGAAATCACTGTGCAGAAAGAGATCAAACACTAAATAAAAAAGTGCCAAAAACTCAGCCACCAAAAGGAATAAATTCAAATAAAAAATAAACATTAATATCATATTAGATCAAAGAAAGCATCTTTGTATATCAACTTAACCCCATGTGATGAAAATTGTGAAATGTGATATTTTAATATCACCAGAAGTTTTTAATACTGAAAATTCATTTGTATAATTTTAGATACTTGATTTCTCATGGATGCAATAACTTATCTCTTCAGTGTTAACAATCTTGTTGATAATAGTCTGTCCTACAGTAGTTGTAAGACTACTTGTTGAAGTTAATCAATTTAAAAATTTTATTTTCTTTCTTATAAAATGGACTCAATATTTACTCATGTTTCAATCTGAATAGTCTAATATTCTAAAATGCCTAGAATATTACATTCCATGTATTTTGTCAATGCAATAATTTCAAATAAGTTCCTAATTTAAGGGGAAAAAATAGATTCTCTTAGATACAACATAAAAATTTGATATTTGCTGCCACCTTGTGACTGAGTGAAGAAGACTCTTCATTGTCTTGGACTAAAATGAAAAATGGCTTTTTCCCATGAAGTCAACATGAAAGACATAGTATGGGACTAAATGCCCGAAGTATTACAAAATTTTTCTAATTTATTTTACAAAGTTATAGTATAGGCTTCAAAAAAGACACAAAACACTATAAATACCTATGCTATGCATTTCTACAGTAAGCCCCATGAACTTCCAAAATAGTCAATTTATCTGATATCTAATTACTAAAAGGATTGCTATTTATAAAGAACAGACTGAATGAAAAGGAAAGCAAGACCTGGGCTGGTTATCTGATTTTTTATTCCACAAAGACATACAACTCAGAGCCCTTACATTGAGGGGGGAAGCAGTCTCTATTTGGTCATTAACAGAGAAGAGACGAAGGGAATCTGTTTCCATTTTCATTGGTGTCTAACCAAATGGGTTGGCGGGGCCAATAATGAATTCTGTTATTCAGGAACATTATCATATTACCATGGCATTATGATTTATATTTTCTCCTCCTTTTCCTTTCTTCTAATTATTTGCCAATAAGGCTAGAGAACCTAAAAGAAGAAATTTAAATTTGCCGATAGATTGCAACTATAAAGGAAAATCTGAAAGCAAATAACAGGGTTTGCTTTTTTAAAAAAAAAAAGTGATTATGGATCACAGTATTCACAGACTTAATTATCCCTTCACTCAGTTAATGAAAAAATCAAAAGTTGGATCAAGTGTGGTTGGGAAATAAAAGGAATGGTTCATTTAGGGTTGAATTTTTGGAATCAATTTCTTGAGTTCACAAAATCTCTAGTGTATAAATAGGTTACATATCAGTACATGTTTTCCTTTAAATAAAACAAAATTTATAAAATTCTATTACATTAGTTTACTCATTTATTCAGCAATTATTGAAAACCAGATATTTGACAATTCAAGGCAACATGCCAAGTCCAGTAAACTGACATAAGGCATACTACCTACCCATAAGCAACTTTCAAAATAATGAAAAAGGCTCTACACTAGAGCTCCCAAAAACTAAACTGTGGATACATTCCCAGAGTAGCCTGGAATAAGCCTATTTAACCATAATAGCTTCTATTCACAACATAAATGGTAGGAGAAAAGCATATTACAAAGTATTATATATTCTGTCTTACTCAAATGATTACAAAACATTATACACACCTAACTCATCATTATCTTTTACTGATAGGCCTTTTACTGACAGAAGCTACTTCTCCCTATGTCTTTGCTGGAAAGATGGTATAGATATCTTGAGTCAAAGTCCATTCCTTGGATTCTTATTTGCCCACCATTAGATCAGATTTCATAGAATACTTTAAATAAAAAGATGTTGGCTATTAAGAAATATTCTAGGCCACGAGGAGCAAACTGTATAGCTTTAAGAACACTGGGTCATTATCTGCAAAACTGGGTCTTATCTGCCAAGTTTTTATCTCAAGTATTTAATAGTAACTAGCACAAAACAGACAGTAAATGCTTGCTGAATGACTGAATTCAGCCAAAAAGGTTACTGGATTAACTGTGTAGCCACAAGTACTTAAAAAAAGGTTCTCTATTTCCCACTAAGGACAGTTCCATTAAGATAAATCAAAGTGAGCACTTTTGAAAACTTGAAGACACAAGTATAATAATCCAAAATTTTATGGGGTTTTCTACATCTTTACCATGACAGTTTTACGATAGCTACAGCTCAGAATCAGGAAAATAAGCATGCATACATACTACAATACAATACCTTTCAATTTAATCGCCACATCAATATAGGATTGCAGAAATGCCATGGATACTGCTTGCCCTACATTAAAATAAAAAATTCAACAGATATTACATGTGTATCTCCAAAGCATCCATACTTGCGCGTAACAAATGGATTTATTGGGTTTCCCAAAATTGTTATTTCTTGATAAGAAATATCCTAGTATACTGTCCTCAATGTAGTCTAAACACTTATGAAGGTTTCCAAATACAACTGATTTTGTGCATTCATACTGCAAGGAATATAGCTGAATGGCTATTGTTTGAAGATAAAAGCAATATACTTACTATAAATCTATAAGAACTGTTAATATATTAAAAATCATTAGCTTGATTCACAATTTTCCAAAATTAATTAACATCTAGTTTAATTAATTACCTTTAATTTGTAAATCAGATACATATATACATATATATAAATCAGCCATACAACCCAAGAATCAGTTAGAAGTAAATGCTTCAATGTGTGCAGTCTACTGGAGACATGAAAGCTATGTCATTTTATAACATGCAATATACAGAATGCAAAAATAAAATCTATGTACTTTTAAATGTCCTGAAATATAATATAGATAGTTTCCTCTATAGGCTCAAACTCACAACCAGCATAGAAGAGCACTAAGCTGTCAGAAGCCATTACTGTCACATTAAATGTCTCTTCTGTTAGTTCCACTGTCAGTTCCAGAGGTAATTGTCTCTTCCTATCTCTGTAAACAGTTTCTGCCACTTCATCATCTTCAACATCTAAAATGTATGAAAAGAAATTATTTTAAATATAGATGTATAATTAAAAACATTTAAGCTCTTCTTAAAATATAAGCAAGCATATGAAAATTTGGTACTTTGTACACTTTTGAATTTATACTATCTTACTAGTTAAAAATTCATATTTGGAAAACTTTCAAGTCATCTGGCTTCCTACAAATGACTCTGAGATGCTTCCTAACCCAGAAATTGTGAAGTTGTAGTCAATTCCAGAATTATTAAAATTTATTCTACAAATAATATAAATAGTGCTATTTTGTTTGTGATAAAAATATTCATTTATAATCCAAAAATGTGCTACCATACATATTTGACAGTGTTTGTTTTGCCTCTACTATACACCAAGCAGTATGGTAGACACCAGGGAAAGTGATAAACAAAACAGATGTAGTCTCTGACCACAAGGAGCTTCTATCTATGGAAAAGTCAGACAAACTAATCATTGAGTAAATATGTAATTATAAATTGTGTCAGGTTATGAAGAAAGGTAGTGGATACAGTAAGAGATTATAACATAGAGATTTAGATTGGGAAACCCAAAATCTGCCACGTAGAGAATGAAGAGAAGAATTTTTTAGAGAATAACAAAGAATAACATGTGTAAAAGCTCATAGACATAAAAGAATTTAGCATATGTGAGGTACTGAGAGAAGGCAAATTCGACTAAAACAAGATAGGACTGAAGGAATACATGGCATGAGAAAACTCTAGGCTAGGTAGTGGTTAGATCATAAGAAGCTATGTGAGCTAAGAATTTCAGATTTTATCCTAAATGCATCAAGTTATGGGTGGATTCTGAATATGTAAAAATCTTTCATTAATTTAGATAGAGCAATCAATAGGATCCATCCATCCATCCATCCATGTAGTAAAAACACATTCTGAATCCATAACTATTCTATTGGAAGTCTGTATAGATTAAATAACAAAGTATCTAAGTTGATTAAATAGACAATTAAAACTTCTTAGAAGAGTTGATACTGGCTGAATATTAAAAGAAAAATAAAACTCAGGCAGAAAGGGAAGCAGTGGAGGCACACAGAGCCAGGGGAACAGCATGTGCAAAGCACAGAAGCATAAAAATGCATGACAGAATTGGAAATTCAAACACTGACTGGATATCTGATGATATTAAGAATTACTGAGTTCCTACTTCCGCTTCATTCTTCTCTTTCCTGTTAGCGCGAGCGGCGGGAGACAAGGGTTATGAACGCCAAGTTTCCCGATTTCATTGTATAGACAGACAGCTCTACAGTAAAGATGGTCAATGTACCTAAAACCCAAAGAACTTTCTGTAAGAAGTGTGGCAAGCATCAACCTCACAAAGTGACCCAGTATAAGAAGGGCAAGGATTCCCTGTATGCCCAGGGAAAGAGGCGCTATGATCGGAAGCAGAGTGGCTATGGTGGGCAGACAAAGCCAGTTTTCCAGAAGAAGGCTAAAACCACAAAGAAGATTGTGCTAAGGCTGGAATGTGCTGAGCCTAACTGCAGATCCAAGAGGATGCTGGCTGTTAAGAGATGCAAGCATTTTGAACTGGGAGGAGATAAGAAAAGAAAAGGCCAAGTGATCCAGTTCTAAAGTTCGGGACTCTTTTTGTCCTTTAATTTTGAGGAGAAAATGTTGAAGCTATAGAAAAATTACCTGTAGGGAAATAAATACAATGATATTAAAAAAAAAAAAAAAAAAGAGGCCGGGCGCGGTGGCTCACGCCTGTAATCCTAGCACTCTGGGAGGCCGAGGTGGGCGGATCCTTTGAGCTCAGGAGTTCGAGACCAGCCTGAGCAAGAGCGAGACCCCATCTCTACTAAAAATAGAAAGAAATTATATGGACAGCTAAAAATATATATAGAAAAAATTAGCCGGGCATGGTGGTGCATGCCTGTAGTCCCAACTACTCGGGAGGCTGAGACAGGAGGATCCCTTGAGCTCAGGAGTTTGAGGTTGCTGTGAGCTGATGCCACGGCACTCACTCTAGCCTGGGCAACAAAGTGAGACTCTGTCTCAAAAAAAAAAAAAAAAAAAGAATTAATTTTAGATGCAATAATAGTATCAATTATGTTAACTTTTTAAAGAATCCTTATATTTCTGAAATACATAGGAAATATTTATGGATGGAATTATGTTTGGAATTTGCTACAAAATAATAAGGAACGGAAAGTGATTAAAGCAGGATAAGGAATGGGTTGATAGTGGTTGGGGCCAAGTAATGGATACCAGGAGGTTTGTTCTAGTATCCTGTCTACTCTATGGTATGTTCATAATTCTCTGTAACACCACATTAAAAAGAAGGGAAGGGAGAAGGGGAAGAAGACAATGCATCCAGAGAACTAAAGTATTATTTTACATATTTCTAATACAGTCGTGCTGCATTAGAATGTTTTCAGTCAATGACAGACTGCATATTACGACCATGGCCCCATGATTATAATGGAACTGAAAAATTCCCATCACCTAGTGATGTGATAGCTGTCTTTCCCTGCCCCCACCACCACCAGTCCTTCAGCCTCTACACATTTGTCCCCATCATCACACTGCAAGATGAGGTCATTTAGCACGGGCATATTTGTTCATTCCCTGAAAACACTGAAGTGTTAGAATCTTTTTATGGTACAGGACCTGGAGATACTTTCCTTGCCAAGAATAGAAACATCCAAAATTCTCCTTCTCCTCCCCCAATCCCAGACACAAATCATGTCAGCCCTGTAAGGCATTGTCTGCTCTTGACCCTTTGGCCCATCTTTTTTTTTTTTTTTTTTTGAGACAGAGTCTCACTCTGTTGCCCAGGCTAGAGTGAGTGCCGTGGCGTCAGCCTAGCTCACAGCAACCTCAAACTCCTGGGCTCAAGGGATCCTCCTGCCTCAGCCTCCCGAGTAGCTGGGACTACAGGCATGTGCCACCATGCCTGGCTAATTTTTTCTATATGTATTTTTAGCTGTCCCTATAATTTCTTTCTATTTTTAGTAGAGATGGGGTCTCGCTCTTGCTCAGGCTGGTCTCGAACTCCTGAGCTCAAACGATCCGCCCACCTCAGCCTCCCAGAGTGCTAGGATTACAGGTGTGAGCCACCACGCCCGCCTGGCCCATCTTTTTATTTTTAAAATTTTCCTGTATTAATGATGTCCTGTTTTGGGGGAGGGAGAGGTGAGGTGACAGCTAAGTTTAGGCTGGTGGAGGTGGTGAGCTCTTCTTCTCAACAGCTGTCTTAATGTCATAGTACAACACATTACTTATGTGTTTGTAGTAATGCTGGTGGTAAATAAACCTATGCTGCCAGTCATATAAAAGTATAACATGTACAGTTAGGTACAGTACATAATACTTTATAATAATAAACGACTGTGTTACTGGTTTATGTATTTACTATACTATTATCATTATTTTATAGGGTATTCCCTCTACTTATTAAAAAAAATTTTAACTGAACAAGGGCCTCAGGCAGGTCCTTCAGGAGGTATTATAGAAGAAGACATTATTAGCATTGGAGATGACAGTTCCATGCATGTTATTGTCCCTGAAGAGCTTCCCGAGGGACAAGATGTGGAAGTGGAAGACAGTGATATGTATGTTCCTGACCCTGTGTAGGCCTAGGCTAATGTGTGTGTTTGTGTTTAGTTTTTAACAAAAAGTTTAAAAAGTAAACAAAAAATTAAAAATAGAAAAAAGCACATAGAATAAGGATATAAAGAAAAATTTCTGTACAGCTGTGCAATGTGTTTGTGTTTTAAACTAAGTGTTATAAGAGTCAAAACATTTGAAAAAATTAAAAAGCTTTTAAAGTAAAAAAGTTACAGCAAGCTAAAACTGGTTGTTGAAAAAAATATTTTGTAATAAACTTAGTACAGCCTAAGTGTATAATGTGTATAAAGCCTACAGTAGTGTACAGTAATATCCTAGGCCATCACACTCACCACTCACTCACTGACTCACCCAAAACAACTTCCAGTCCTACAAGCTCCATTCATGGTAAGTGCCCTATTATAGGTGTGTGATTTTTTTTTATCTGTTATACCTCATTTTTACTATACTTTTTCCTATGTTCAGATGTGTTTAGATACACAAATACTTACCATTGTGCTACAATTGCCTACAGTATTCAGGACGGTAACATGCTGTGCAGGTTTGTAGCCTAGAAGCCATATGCTATACCACCTAGGTTTGTGTGAGTACACTCTATAATGTTCACAACAAAGACAAAATTGCCTAATGATGTATTTCTCAGAATGTATCCCCATCATTAAGCGATGCATGCCTGTACTATGAAATAAAGTTCCAGATCTGGATTTCAGTACCATCTCAGCCATTCTTAACTCTACGATTCTAAGTCAATCACAACTCTCTGGGCCTCTATGTCCAACTCTGTGAAACAAATGAGTTGCACTATAATAAGGTACTTTTAAACACCACATTCCATGACACTAAAAAGTTACACCCTCAATTCCAGAATTAGTAAAGGCCTATTTTCTTTTTTACTGTATGGCTTTTTTCTTCTTATTCACCTATTTTCATTTTCCTGCCATCTTTTCTTCCCAGTTCATCCCTTCTTATTTTGTTCTAACACTTCCTTTCTCTCCCTCCTATACTCTATAATAAGCTACCCTCACTTGTAATTTACTCCCCCCTCAGCTCTACCTTTCACCTATTCATCGATACATACACACTATTTTCAGTCATACATGTTTCTTTTCCTTTCTTTTTTTCATGTTTACAGAACCCAGTCTTTTTCGTTCTGATTCATGCTTTGCCCCATTTCCTTTGGGGAACACCTGCCCCTGATTTCCACTCTCAGATGGTAACAGATTTTTTGCTAACCCTTTTCTAGTTTTCCCATGTAATGGAAATGATACAAAGGGAGTGGGGGAGAATTATATATATGGGCATGACATCCTACAATATTCTGGGTCAATATGGATTACAAACAATAGGAAGTTAAATATGAAAAACAAATAAAAAAAGGCAATGCTGCAAAAGAAATACTAGAAACAGGCTGGAGAGAGAAGGCAGCACCAGAGGGCAAACTAAGGCCACAGAGTCAGGAAGCAATGTGGGAGATGTGGCCATAAGGGGATCTTGAAACGGGCAACTCCAGCTTAGGCCAGGAAATCTCATTAAACTGAGACTGAGACAAGTTCCCTAACTCTGAAGGTTCAAACATATGAACCATAATAGGAATAAAGCGTGGAGCAAGAGACCAGAACACAGGTCTGCCTATGTAATGACAATGTTATGAAGAACTCTGGAGAGGAATACAGACAGTCCTAATCTCTACATATCAAAAGAACTAGATCTCAGCTCAAAACAAGAAACTGGTCACTAGTGACGGTTAAAGCTCTTATTTAAGTTTATAATATAGACTTTGGTCATAATAATGAACGGGTCTCATGAAAAGAATATGTAAATTGCTTCCTTCGTGAAGGTCATGTTGGTACTATATAAAACATTCAAATATTTACTAAATGGGATACAAAAATTAAAAAGGCATAATCCTTGATTTAGGGGTATTTATAGACTAGTGGAGAAGAGAGAAAAGTAAATGAGCAATTACAGATAGGATTAATGTTATGAAAGAAATATCAGGAATAATAACGATAATAAATAAGAGTCCATGTCACAATGCTTTAGTCCAGGCTCCACCACATGCCACTTGTGTGACCTTCAGCAGATCACTTAACTCTGCAGAAATGCAGACTCTTCATCTGTAAAATGAAGGTTACATCAGCTCCCTTGGAAGATAACAATCAAAGTAAATAATGTGTGAAGAAAAAGCCTTGAAAACTATAGAATACTTCATAAATGTAAGCAATAAGAGCAATACTAAAAGAACAGAAATAACTTTTAAAAAGCAGTATTAAAACATTATTGAAATTTACTCCCCATACAATTAACAATCAGACTTATTTACAACTACCAATACGACAATATTTATTAGAATTTCATTTCCTGCTAGGAATAATAAAAATGAACTATAATATTGTGGCTTCTAGGTAGAGTTTTTAAACATGGACTAGTCCAGAAAGGCTGAAAGAATTTTGATTTGGAGGATAAAGGCACAGATGTGGAACTTTGAAGCCCGATACGTAACAGTGAAAGTTATCACTAAACAAAATATAGCATCCTTACATCTCTTCAACAAATCAAACTTGATAAAATGTGACTCAAAATAAATTTCTCCAGGTTTCTTCACATAGTCTTCAATGTGAATATATTCTATGAGAAAGTTAACTCATTGGAAATTTCACTGACTCAATGGGTGCTGGGTGGGAAGGGAGAGGGGAGCATTACAACACATTACCCATATCTGGATCTTCCATGTCATCATCTTCATCTTCTTGTATTTCTTCAATGTGCATATTATTTTCCACATGGGATATTATTGATTCAACATCATGTAACACCAAAAATTCCAATGGTACTCCCTAGAAATACATTAATTTTTTTAAAAATGACTAAAATATAGCAAAGCATTTTTTTCTCTCCCAGAAATAGGGTCTCACTGTGTCACCCACACTGGAGGGCAGTGGTGTGATCATAGCTCATTGCAGCTTCAAACTCCTGGGCTCAAGCCATCCTCCCCCCTTAGGCTTCCAAGTAGCTGGGACTACAGGCATGAGTCACCATGTTCAGCTATTTTTTTTATTTTTAACTTTTTAGAGATGGGGTCTTGCTGTGTTACCCAGGCTGGTCTTGAACTCCTGGCCTCAGGTGATCCTCCTGCGTTGGCCCACCAAAATGCTGGGATTGCATGTATGAGCCACTGTGCCCAGCCACAATACATTTTAATATAAAAATATGTTTTTACTTGTTTAACACTAAACCTTTGCACTTCAGTTTTAAAATTAAAACAAAAAAAAAATTTAAGTCCACAATTACTAAGAAATGGAAAGCACTCAAAACATACTTTATATAAAGACAGTGTGCACTACTGAAAAAGATGGCAAACAAAGAGGAAATAAAAGTCTCACCTGCTTCTTGTCACAACTACTTTATACTAAAGTCTGTGAAACATTTCACATACAAAAGCATATCCTATCTCTATACAGGACGGAAATATATACAATTTTATTGCAACTAGAGCCAACCAAAATTGATTATTTTGATATTCCACAGATATATTCAAAACAGTATTTCATCTAAATTAATTCCACTAAAAAGTTCAGTTTCCTCTTGAGCCATAAACAATAAATTACTATCTGGCTCCCAGGTATCTTAAGAATACCAAATTCTTACACTGAAATTATTCCATTAAGATTTCTTTCACTAAACATGAAATTTTAGGCCAGTACAATATTTTAGCAAATTATCCCTGACTGTAACAATACACTGGAATAAAGCTATAACATAGCCTCAAGTATGTTTATTCTCAGATGTCACATATCTTTATCTTTTTAAAATTATATTCAAAAAAAGCAATTTTTGACTCCTGTAGAAATATAAAATGAAGTTAAAAGGTAGAGGAATCAAAATCAATTACACTGAATTTGATCCAAAGTCTCACAGAAGTTTTTGTAGTGAACTTAATTGAAGTATAACATTCACATAGAACACAGAAAAGAAAAAAAATTTTAAGGGTATAATTTGATGAATTATCACAGAACGGACACACCTATATAACCAGCACACAGATTAAGGTACAGAACATTGCCAGCACACCCAGAGGCAATATTCTTGCCTCTCCCTGTCATTACCCTCCCCCAAAGTCATCACTATTCTGACTTTCATCACTGCTATGATTTGAATATTTGTGCCCTGTCCCTCCAATTCATATGTTGAACCTAATCCTCAGTGTGATGGTATCAGGAGGTGGGGCCTTTGGAAGGTGCTTAGGTCATAAGGGCAGAGCCCTCAAGAATGGAATTAGTGCCATTATAAAAGAGGTCCCAGAGAACTAGCTTGTCCTTTCTACCATATGAGGGCACAGTAAGGAGGCTTCTATGAACCAGGAAATGGGCTCTCATTAGACACTGAATCTGCCAGCACATTATCTTGGAATTCCCAGCTCCCAGAACTTTGAGAAATAAATTTATGTAGTTTATAAACCATCAAGATTATGGTATTTTGTTATAGCAGTCCAAATGAACTAAGATAATCACTTTCTATGAATTTTGCCAGTTTTTAAATTTATATAATGGAACTATACAATTTATACTCTTTTTGTGACTGCTTATTTTGTTCAACATTGTGAGGTTTTATCCATGTTAACATAAAAATGCAGGTTATTCTTTTTTAATGCTGTTAAGTATTCATTATGTTAGTATACTGTATTTATTTAATCATTCTACTGCTCATCAACATGTAGTCCAGTTTGGGACTATCATAAATAATACTGCTATGAAGATTATACAATAATATTTTCTTTTGGTATACATTTGTATGCACTTATATTGGGCATATACTAGGAATGGATCGCTGGTTCGTGTGAAATACATAGCTTCAGCTTTAGTAATACTACCAAATATTTTTCCAGTTCTCACTGTACCACTTTTTACTCCTACCAGCAATATACAAAAGTTCTTGGAACCCCACATCTTTGTCAACAATTGGTATTATTACTTTCTAAAACTTTAGCTATTCTTGTGGGTGAATATTGGTATCTCTTGTGATATTATTTTCATTTCTATCTATAGTGTCCTTGCTAATTAGAAAGGGGGAAATGCATCTTATAATTAGTTGTCTCTACCTTAATTCAGTGATCAAACATGGTAATACTGAGAAAAAAAAGACACCATGCACTTTAGGAGAAGATGAACTATAATGAAGTCTGCACTATGAAGTATTCTTATCCAAAACGTTTAATGGAACTAATTGACCTTAAATCTAACTTCCAGTTTATAGAAAACATAAGGGAACAAGGCAGACAAAAGCTAAAGGAAACAATTCCAGAATATGGAAAAACTAGCCCATGTATCTAAAAAGTCATTCCCACGGGGAAAAAAGGGAAGGGTGATCGAAGATATTAAGAGAGCTAGGAAACCTACCAAATGCACTTTATAATTCTTTACTGGATTTTGATTCCCAAAAACTATCGAGAGAAAATAATTTTAAGATGAAAAAATTTGAATATGGACTAACTTTGTGATTAGCCTATGATATTAATATTAAAAAATTATTGTTAATTTTGTTAGGTATGATCATTGAAACTGTGATTATATATATATGTGAGAATAACAATAGTTTTTAGAGATGTGTGCTAATTTTTATGGGTAAAATACCAAGATATCTCTAACATTCTGGAAACGCTTCAGAAAAAAATAATAGATGAAACAAATATGACAAAATGTTAAGTGCTGAATCTAGGTAGTAGGTATATTGTTCATTCTGTTTTTCAATGTGTTTGTTTTTTTTAATATAAAAAATGTTTAAGAAAGGATTAAAAAGGGCTTTAAAAATTTCTATACTAAGAATGATTCTAGGCATTACACTGCTCCTCATAATACTATCCTATTAGGCAAAGGCTCACTCCTCTCCTCAGGGCCCCTGCACTTGTGTTCTCTCTGCCTAGAATACTCTTTCCCCACATGGCCACAGGCTCACTCCTTTGCTTTATTCTCACTTCTTTTTAGTGAGGTTTTCCATGAGCACCCTCTCACCTTACCTCAATTTGTTTTTCTCCATTGCCCTTAACACCGTCTGACATTTTAGCTATGCTTGTTTTTATGTCTCCTGTCACACTTGGTTTGGTTTATGGCTATATCCTCAAAGCCTAGGATTGTGCCTGAAAAACCGCAGGTACGTAATAAGTATTTATTGCATAAAAGAATACTAGTTATTATTTATTAGCACTTACAGTGTGTTGGGCCCAGTGCTAATTAAGCACTTTACATTATTTCATTCAACATACTGACCCAAGAACCCTTTAAAGTAGATATTTTTTATAATGGAAAAAATGGAGACATACAAAGGTCAAGTAATTTGCCCAGAATTACAGAGTAGGATTTGAACTAGGCAGCACGATTCTATAGCATAAATTCTTTTTTTTTTTTTTTTTTCCAGACAGAGTCTTACTCCATCGCCCTGGGTAGAGTACAGTGGTGTCATCATAGTTCACTGCAACCTCAAACTCCTGGGCTCAGGCAATCCTCCTGCCTCAGCCTCCTGAGTAGCTGGGACTATAAGCACATGCCACTGAGCCCAGCTAATTTTTCCATTTTTAGTAGAGACAGGGTCTTGCTCT
Source organism: Eulemur rufifrons (assembly GCF_041146395.1). NCBI lineage: Eukaryota > Metazoa > Chordata > Mammalia > Primates > Lemuridae > Eulemur > Eulemur rufifrons. The sequence continues at coordinate 83,298,118 of NC_090984.1, forward strand.
TGCTCAGGCTGGTCTTGAACTCCTGAGCTCAAACAATCCTCCCACTTTGGCCTCCTAGAGTGCTAAAATTACAGGCATGAGCCACCATGCCAGGCCTATAGCATAAATTCTTAATACTATACTGCTAATCACCGCCATAGAGAAAAAAATACCTAGATAATACAATGTTAACAGAAATGTTTTATAACTCTTACAATATATTATAAAGGCTTTTAATATAGCAATAAAAGTATATGATACTATCTGTGTAACAGTTTTAGTACTTAGGGACTCTCAAACCCTTTGCCTGGAAGGGCACAAGAAAGGGAGACAGAAAGGATGATTATACAAACCCAGGGTCAACATTATTGCACTGATGAAGAGGTAAAAAAAAAATTTACATTGAATTTAATAAACTTATAGAGAAGCTTATTCTATCATTTACAAAAAAACCTCTTTACAGAGATAGCTATCTAACAGATAACCTATCTTACTTCACACTATATAAAATTATTTTAATATATTTTAACAATTTATCAAAACTGGGAAACAACATGAACTTTTAATTCTTTTACAAAACCTATTTCCCGGTAACAAATAATTTCTTATTTAAGGTTCCTTATCTACTAGCAAAAAATGGCTTCAGAAGATTCTACATGTACTCCTTCCATTATCTGGCAATATGCAGAGCATACCTACCCGCATACTATCACATATTTGAACAATACTATAGTTTTCATGTGTCTTATAAAATTTACTGTAAGTTAGAAGGGGAAGTTTTATGAATATTTCATAAATGAGGAAACTGAGCCTTGGGGAGAAGTTAATTCATTTATCTAGTCCCAGGCCAGGTGCAGCGGCTCACACCTGTAATCCTAGCACTCTGGGAAGCTGAGGCAGGAGGATTCCTTGAGCTCAAGAGTTGGAGACTAGCTTGAGCAAGAATGAGACCCCATATCTACCAAAAAAGAAACCAGCTGGGCATTGCAACACATACCTGTAGTCCCAGCTACCCGGGAGGCTCAAGCAGAAGGATCGCTTGAGCCCAGGAGTTGGAGGTTGCAGTGAGCTACAATGATGCCACTGTACTCCACCCAGGGCAACAGAGGGAGATTCTGTCTCAACAAAAACAAACACGGCAAAAATATATATCAAAAAGAAAATCTAGTCCCAGAACCATAAGGAACAAAATCCAAGTTTTCCAACTCTTTTATTATTTATTTAATTTTATTTAGAGATGGGGTCTTACTTTGTCACCCAGGCTGGGGTGCAGTGGCGCAATCACAGCTCATTGTAACCTCGAACTCCAGGGCTGAAGTGATCCTCCTGCCTCAGCCTCCTAAGTAGGTAGGACTACAGGTGCACCACCACACCCAGCTTTTTAAAAAAATTTTTTGTAGAGACGAAGTCTCACTATACTGCCTGGGCTGCAAGTTTTCTAACTCTTAACCCAATATTACTGCCATAGATTTAGGCAAGAAAATTTAAGTTTTAATCTGGCAGTTCTTAAACACATCAATCAACTTTTTAGCCTATTTTACATAGTATTTAGAAGATGTTAAGAATTAAAAAGAAAAAGAAAAATTTACAAAAAATTTAAGAAAAAAAAGGACAGTAATAGAAATTTACAAAGGAAATATAAATGGCCAATAAACCTAAAAAAATGTTCAACTTCACTAGTAATCAAGAACATGCAAATTAAAACAAGAACTTTTTTGTCTATAGGAAAGCTTTTTTTAAAGATGGCAATTCTCAGTATTGGCAAAGATATCTGAGAAACAAGGAATTCCAAACCCTGCCAGTAAAAGTATAACCTTTCTTGGGGGCAATTCAACAACGTATTTTAAGCCTTAAAAATTTCCATTTCCTTTGACAAATTTCACTTTCAGAAATTTTGCCAAAGGAAAAAATCAGTGATATTCAAAACAGTACAGAAGACGGGCATTATGTCACAAGAGCAAGTAATTATAATTTTAGGTGAAAAGTGGGATATATAGTATGATCCTAATTTTCCTGAAAAAAATATATATTAATAAATACACACATACACACACAGGAAAAAGAGACAGACACATGAAAAGAACACCAAAATGTTAACAGCAATTATCTTGGAATAATTTATAGATTTTTTTTCTATAATAAACATGTACTTTGGGACCACATGTATGGACTTTCTTTAAATAACCAGATATTGTAGACCAATACATAAAACAACTAACCTTTTCTGCTCTTTTGAAGACCACATTGGCATGCTGAGGAATGTTCACTTCCAAAGAATCCCTTTTTCAAAATGGAAATAAATGTTTTTATGTTGCTATCTGAAGAATTATAGTCATCCAGGATGTGAATCTAAAATAATACTATAAATTCTTATACTAAAAAGTGTTTATGAAAAAAAATTACAATTTAGTGAGTCTGAAAAATTTTATACATAAATAAATACAAACCATCTAGCTCCATCTTAATCTACATCTTCATTTAGGCAAGGTTTAAAGTTCTAAATTTTAATCAAGATTATAATTAATGTATAGACTTTAGCTCAGCAACTGGTTCTAACATATTATATATGAATCTATGAGAGATTTGAGTTTATTTATATGATTAAATTATCATATTTTAAAATGTGAAAGTTATTGTTTTGCTAAATATAGTGAATACTGAATGTTTAAGATACCTTAACAAGAGTAGAACTCCTGCTTTTCCCAGAAGACGCCAAGCAACCCATTCTGCAGTTCTTCTATCAGCTTCATATGTAGCTTGTTGGCTAACGATAAAAACCAGTGGTAATCCTAGTTGGAGGTGAACAGTTGAAACTTGTTGAGGATCTTCAGCAACTTCAGTCTTCATTAAAAAAAAACAAAAAAAAACCACACACACAAAATGTCTTCTGTGATTATAATATTCCAACATTTTGATTTAAAATCTCCTAATTCTTATTAATAAAGTCACAAGTAAACAAGTCTATGAAATGAATTCAACATTAACAGAAATGATCTCATAATTTCCTAAGTTTCATGTTCCCCATATATCTACATACCTTAAGCATTATAAAACTAACAGATGTTATGAGGAGTTAAAGATAAAATTATCAGTGTAAGTAATAAGCATATTATAAAGAAACAAACCAAAAAAACAACAACAAATAAAACAGTGTGGTACTAATAGAGATAAATATTTCAAAGGAAATGGAATACATAACTAAGGAATTAACACTTTCATATAAGAACTTAATATATAAATAAATGACACATTACAAAATAATGAGGAACATCTGACTTAAGACAGCAGATTAAATACAAACATCTAATTTCACTCCCTCCAGAAATCCCGGAAAAACTACAACAGTGGAATTTTTAAAAAGAGATAAATGTACATATGTAAAGAAAGGATAAAAGAAAAGGTAGCAAAATTTTAGAAGCTGGAGAAAAGAATAATAACTGATTTAGGATATTCTACATAGCGAAACCCTAAAGCATGAGAGGGAAAACTAAGACACAACTCAATTTTAACTGCAGAATCCTGGCTCAAGAACTGTCAGTGTCTGGTATGTCTGGAAATGGGTGAGAAATATTGGAGGTGAAGTGGCAAGAAGGCTCTAATATAAAGAGGAATAAATCAAAGCTTTTGAGAAGTAGTTAGATCTCTAGTTTCCCCTCTCCGACTTCGTGAGCATAGGCAACTGTCCCTCCCCAACACCAGCAGAAATCTGGGAGGATTTCAGGAACAGCTGAGATTATGGAAACCATGCTAAAATCAGGGGTTTTAAGTACCCAAATGTTGCAATGTCCCCCCAGACCCCTCTCCACTCAGTTCCCAGAATGCTCAAAGCCAGATCTTTATCCTCAAACAGAAGACTGGAAGATCTTGTTCTGGGGGCAACTAGAGTAATCTCCAAAAGCCTAAAGATATTGACATTGGGGTTCGTTAAAAAGCAGCCCAGGCCCAATCACCCTACAGAGCTCTGAGTTAACAAGTCCCATCAATGTTCTCAGAATTTCTAATCAGCTTTTTGGTTTCAAATTCTGAATCATGAATAGATATCCAAGGATTAACAAACACCTAAGGAAAACCTCTAACAGGAAAGACAGAGATCAGAACAAATGGAAAAATAAATAACATGGAGGAAATACAGACTATGCAAGAAGATGAAAAGTTCAGAAACCACCACTGATGAAGATGGAAGGACATTGCATCCATAAAGAATTTAAAAATAGGCCAGGTGCAGTGGCTCACGCCTGTAATCCTAGCACTCTGGGAGGCCAAGGCGGGCGGATTGTTTGAGCTCAGGAGTTCGAGACCAGCCTGAGCAAGAGCCGGACCCCGTCTCTACTAAAAATAAAAAGAAATGATCTGGACAGCTAAAAATATATATATAGAAAAAATTAGCCAGGCATGGTGGCACATGCTTGTAGTCCCAGCTACTCGGGAGGCTGAGGCAGGAGGATTGCTTGAGCCTAGGAGTTTGAGGTTGCTGTGAGCTAGGCAGACACCACGGCACTCTAGCCCAGGCAACAGAGTGAGACTCTATCTCAAAAAAAAAAAAAAAAGAATTTAAAAATAAATTTGAATAAATCTCTCAGAAAGCAGAACAAAGATAGATGGAAGATAGGAAGGAAAAGGTAATAAAATTGAAGGACTAGTTCAAGAGGTCCAATATCCAAGTAATAGGAGTCACAGAAAGAGAGAAGGGAGAAAACAGAAGGAAAGAAATCATCACTGAAATAAACACAAAATTTTCCCACAAATGAAGGACATGAGTTGCCAGATTCAAAGAACCCACTGAATAACCAATATAGTGGATAAAAGCAGATACACAAAAAGATGCGTTCTTGTAAACTTTCTAATCTGAGGATTTTAAAATATATATATCCTAAAAGTTTCCAGACAGAATCGTATATTTACCTATGGTGAACAGAATTCTAAGATAGCCCCCAAGATCCCTGCCCCCTGGTGAACAAATCTTGTATAATCCCCTGAGTGTGGGTAGGACCCATGGGATAGCCAATCCCTTGATTAGGTTACATTACATAAGAGTCTGTTACGGTAAAATTTTCCTGCTGGCTTTGAAGGAGCAAGCTGAAATGTTGTGAGAGGGCCATGTGTCAAGGACGAGATAGCAGCCTGTGGAACCTCTAAGAAGTCATCAAATCTAGGTGCCAACTTCCAAAACCTCTCTATCCCCTTCTAGTTCACGGTACCATCACAATAATCCAGTTATATCAAATTTTGGTCTAAGAAGTGTTTCCTGTAAAAGTGTTTGGCCTTACTTTGTTTTTTAACCTCAAGTATATTCTTCAAGAACAATAAATAACCTCAAATACTGATATGGCAAAATGTTTGAAGTACTAAAATATACAAGTGACCAAACCAGCTGAGATCCCTAACAGCTTTCTAATCCCACAAGGATAAGATCTTAACCACCACACCAAGAATCTCAAGGCCTTTTGAGGCTTTAGTTTCTTTTCTGCACTCCATTCATTTGTTTCATTCTGGTGTGTGAAAGTCCACTAATCTGTGTTTCTCTGCCAAGCCTTTCTAGGCTGACACCAAAGTTTGGATTCTCAGCTTAGCTTTCCAACCTGACACTGATCCATAATTTTGCCTTTCAGATCATTCTTGACTTCAAGCTACTGGTCATTCCTCTCTATTCCAGTGTCTATCCAGGCTTCTGGAACCTCTGCCTGAAGCCTACATCCCAGATCCCTAGTTGTCTAGGGAAAAAACTCAAATAAATAAACTGCTTATGCATTATTCCATAAAAGTGTTGAAACAAAGCCCACTTCAGACTTTGATTGACAATTTAATATTCCCTTTGGGTGAACAGTGGCTAGAGCAGGGTCACCTGCACTGCACAATTCCAGGAAGTATTATTCATATTGTATTTTATAAAATGTATGTTTCAGGGACTATCATTCACATGGAATATAAGTAGTGCCCTTAATTTTTTGCCACGTCAAGCTTTCAAGTAAAGCCACTCTTAATTGAATCCCAAGTCATTATGAAGTCTCCAAAGTATTTCAAAACTAATATTACATAATTCCTAGTAAGTATCATAAAGTGAAATAAGATCAAAGAATCTCCCTCCACATTATGTATCTTAAAAAAAAAAACAAAAAATACAGTTTTAAAACAGCAAAGGAAAATTCATGAGCAGAAACTTCAGGAAAGGGGCACAACTTCAAGCCAGAATGTTGTAGCAAAGAAAACAGAAGATTTAGTAAAGCTTGGTATGATTCCTAGTCCTGCCCCCAACAGCAAAAACAGTAATGGTGAGTAGACAAAATCCTAACAATTCTTAATAATACTCCACTATTTGAAAAGAAGGAAATGAGGCTGGAGAGAAATGGTGAAGAACTAGACAGTGAACTGGCCTCTTTCTCCCCCAACTTTATGCTAAAATGGGAGATCAAAACAAATTCAGAGGTCATTCTTCCCATGGAAATAAGATACATGTCCCCTCCCATGCCAAAGGAAAGGAAAAAGATAAACTTTCTTTAAAAAAAATTACTTGCAGCTAAAATCTAACCAAAGAAAAAGTTAACATGGAGAACTAAGGAATGACGCTGGTAAAATTGTGGCTGGCAAGCTCTGAATCTACTTAATTTTAGAAGCAAAACTTTTAGAAAGTGAAAATTATGATTATAGAACAGAATACAAACATTATAGGCCTTAATAATGTAAAAACACAAAACTAACAAAAATCAGAAGGGCAAGAAGAGCTGAGATGGAAATAAATGTATGAAGTTAATTTTCTCATCTTTCACAGCTAGAAGTCAACACTGTCTAAAATGGAAACATGAAGTTTAACAAAAATAATGATTTTAATTTCTTAATGTTTCTATAACCACTTTAACACTTGAGATAATACTTCCTAAAGAGCCCTCAATTGATAAAGAAACATTTATCCAAAGTTCCATACTCCCTCTATTTTCATATCAGCTTCTTTTTCTTCTATTAAATTCAAATAAGATCAAATATAATATTTCATACTGTAAAGTAGCACATACAACATAACATATCCATTAATCCATTCATCCCTCTATCTGTATGTCCATATGGGTAGGAAGATGACTCGTGTGATGGTCATCTATCAGTTTATTTCTGAGTGATGGGATTGGGTGGCTTCTTAAAATTTTTTCTTTATACTTCGCTGCAATGTTTGGATTATTTATAATACACATGCATTTTTATTTTTTAAAAAAAGACAAACTGAATGAGAAGATCTTACGGAAGGCTTTTCACATACTGGCACAACCTTTCCATCTTTCAGAGAGAAAAGTTTGCTGATCACTATCACCCAGTGAGTCCCTATAAAATTCCTTCAGGCTAATGCTAAGGAAAGTATGGCACCAGAAATCCTATGGTTATAATATTTACTAACTTTTAAAACAGTGATCAAAGCATTTATAAAAGAGGTCTTTTCTTAACCATGATGTAGTCATTGTGATCTGTGAACAGTCACCAAGACCTAGAATTCATTATTACTACCACAAAATATTTTCCATTTACACAATGCTATATTTCAGTTTCAATGTAATAATGTATCAAGGCAATACAATGTCACTCTATCTTCTATTCTACCTTTAATAACGAACTACTCCCAAATCGCTAAAAATGGAAGAAGTATGCCCAAAGAAAAGGGAAAAAGATATAATTCATCTAAATAAAACACATATCTGTGAATCAAAACTTAAGTTTTCATGTATGTATGAATTATCTGCTATATTAAAATAAGACACATACCAACAGAGGTGCTTTCATTATCTTAATAAATAGGTGAATGTTCAGGGTAGTCAATGGTTGTTCCATCAGAGTTCTTCTACATTGCTGGGTCAAGTCCAAGACTAGTTTACAATGAAAAAAGTAGAGATGTGCATATTCTATATCCTCAGAGCTGCAAATTAAAAATTAATGAACTCAGTGAAGTTCAATGTGTGATCCTTCTACCATCCAAAAAGACATAACAAATCTCTTTGTCTTAAGTCTCATGCTTTTGAAGTATTGTTTTAGAAAAAGCCTAAAAGAGTATAAGATTAAAATAAAAAAGAGTATAAGTCCAAATAAAATATGGACTTGGACAAAAAAGGGGATATAAGATATTAAAGAAAATTAACATTAATATTTGAATGAGCCAAATGAGCGGTACAAGCAATTTTATTCCTGAACTCTTTCATATGGTAGCTTCTAAATTAGGTTATAGGCAGGCCTATATAATTTGTTTTTCAATAAAATGCTGTCACCTTGTGGACAATGAGATTATCTTCAAATACAGTTGTTTTTCTAGAGCTATGATAAATGAAGCTTTGTAACATAAATCTTCTTTGTGTTTAATTTAAACCTAAAGCTGTTTTGAATAAACTTCAGCCAAAACAGGCCTTAAAATAGAAACCATGTGACTGTAGGAGTTTGTGAGTTGGTATATGAAATATTATAAAACTTAGCAAATATGGCTTATATTTGGCATTTCCTTCAGTATGAGAATACAGAGATAAACTTATAGTGGGGATAAGGTTTGCCAAAATTAAAATAGCATTTTAAAAATCTCCATATGGCATTAGTAGAGTTCGGCAAAATACTACAAAATTTTATTTTTAAAATGTTATTTTAATTCTTGAGACATGCTTAAACTAAGTGTCCAAGGTTCACTGATTTCAAATTTAATTACAAAGTAATTTTTAATAGATTAAATGATTAAAAAAATTAATCACTCAAAGATTTACTTAATGCCTACTATGTGTTAGGCCCTGTGATAAACACAAGAGATAAAGATGAATAAGACAATTTGATCCTTAAAGGAAATATATGTAAATATATTTCTCCTTAAAGGAGATATACTTAGTAAAACAATTAAAATGTAGTTCATATGTGCTATAACATACAAAATGCTGTGAGGAACAAAGATATTTCATTCTGCCTCAAGTTGAAAAGGAAGGAAGGAAAAGGAAAGAAAGATCATCACAGAGCTCAAAAAACAGAAAGAGAAAGAATGACTTCTCCAAGAAGATAGGACAAATGGGCATTTCAAACAAAAGCTAGGGTACAATGAAAGTATATAACTTTTAGAGGGGAATCCTGAATAGTCACTACTGCTGAGAGGAAAGTGTTGAGTGCAAGAGATCCTAGTTTAAGTTGGACTTCCTATCATAACCTCTAAAATAACAAAGTAATGTTGGAAAGTTATTTAATCAGAGATCATTTGCTTGCAGATAACAGAAACCAAAAATGGAGAAATTTATTGCAAGTTTAGAAGGCTACCTCACACATTATAAGGAAAATTCAAATAACAGGATCAGAGAAAGGGCAGAGAATAAATGTAGAGACCTGAAGAGTAAGTGTTCATGGACCTTCATTTTGCCATTAACACTTTTCAGCTCCCAACTCACTCTGTGAAGATACCTCTGTGCTTTAATTCTAACTGGGCAAGACATTCCTATGAACAAGACAGCTACCATGATGTATAATCCAGTTTCTCCATGTCCAATTCTAAGTTCCCAGAAGAGAGGATCTTACTAATACTTGCTCAGGTAAGCCAATGGATTGGCTGGCCCTAGGTCAGAGGCCCACCTCTTATTGAATTGACTGTGTGATGTATGGGGCAGGGATAATACCCTTCTTGGCCTATACACAGATTCTTTAAGAAGAGAATATGGGGAGGTAGCAGAAAGTACTGGTGTCTCTATGACATGCTACCCTCTTTTATTACCTATCATATATACCCTTATTAACTGACAAAGAATTTCAGACAAACTCAGGCCCAACATGATAGCAATTAATATACTAGTCTTATCTGATACTATAACCCCAGAAACTAGAATAGTGCCTAGCACATAGAAGGCATTCAATAAATATTTGCTGAATGAAAGAATTAACAAATGAAAGAAAGAATTCATTCACCTCACCCTTCAATAAAGAGAGACTAAGGGAAAAAGGAATGCTGGTTAATGTCACACACAACAACAAAAACGTAACTTCTCTTTGTATGAACTTTTTTCTCTGCCTACCTCCCTCCCCTCAAAAATCATTTCACCTTATCAGTTTTCTATGCACTAGCCTCTAAATTTATAGAGTAGTAAAATTTCTGGGCTTTAAACAGTTTTGTTAGCATATTAAACAGTTGCTGTTTTCTGAAAGATCAGCAGAAGGGCTTGGTAAAGACACTCAACGTCATTAAAAGTTCATGAAATCACCATTTTGCCTTGCTTTGGATTAATTTTCCCAAACAGCATTTTGAAACCAAACTTGGTGTTTAAAATGTATTGGTTATTCCTTGTGTCCTTAAGTGCTAAAAAAAAAAAAGAAAGAAAGAAAGAAAGAAGGAAAAGAAAAACTTTAACTCTAGCTTGCCCAGCCAAAAACAGTGAAAAGTAGGCTTCTACCTAGAATTGTAAGCTAGAAACTAGACAAGAAAAATAAACATTCCATTAAAAAACTGTACTTAAATACATTTAAGATCACTATGACAAAACAAGAGAATTCTCGTGAAGAATTTCTGGAGCTTCATGATGAAAGCTGCTATTTTACCCCCATCCGATCACTGCAGGAGATCTATTCGTAAGATACCCCACTTGGCTCAGGATCACATCTTGTGGCTTATCCATATTACCTTCGTTCACCTTAATCTAATATCACTTCTGTATATTTCAGACTCTAGTACAGCAGATGAGAGCAATGAAGGGGATTTCAGGTTTCATTTATGTATTCACATCTGCTTATGATTTCTTCAGACAAACCCATGCTATGAGAGTATGGTGGGAATGTTGACTAAGTAATGTGAAATAAGTAAACAACAAAAAACTTTAAATTGTTAACATATGCCTCTTATACATACCCAATACTTTCCAAAAGGGCAATTTCTGTGGTTAAGACAAATTGGTATATGGTCCCATACACAAAAGCAGCTTCCATGACTGCTCTGTGCTCTGAAGAAGAGATAAGGGAGTTGGGAGACAGGAAGAGTTAGTTTGTGTGATTCTATGTCAATTTCTTTTCTGAATATGATCCTACACACTTTTATATTCTATTGTATTTAAAGAAAAATCCTTTGCAGCAATCCCAGTTGGGGATTTAACTGCCTTTTAATGCAGGCAGTTAAAGAAGCTATAAAAAGTCTACTCTATTCAAGGTAAGGGAAGAATTAAGAGGGAATAGAAAATGAGTTGTACTTTAGAATATGTGACAAATTTGTGTTCGTTTCTTTCTAGCAGTAGGGAAGAGAACATGAATTCACCTTTCATACATTATTTTTATATGTGTGCCTATGTATATTGTTTCTGGGTTATTTTTTAACCAAACTTATACATATTAAAGAAATAATTCTACAAGACGTATTAAGGCATATTAAGAAAAACAGCCATTCACCCACCTTCTACCCCATTTCCAATTCCCAAGGGACAACCACTTTCAACTCTTTCACTATTTCTTTTGGTATTTACCTCTGACTCTCTAAATGACATTCTTATACTCTTATTTTCTGATAAGAGAGATACATATATATGTATATAAAGTTTCAGTATTATCTATTGAGTTCCCACTATGGAAGATGGTAAATTAGCTTTCTTTGCTGAAACCCAGCTCCACAAATGTACATACCTCTCATCCCCACAACTCTCCCAATATAGTTCTAATTTTATTAGATCAATACTCAGTATTTATATTCTTATAACTCAGTAAATACTATTTACAGATGAGCCATACAGTACAGAATGACCACTTTTCCTTTTTTAAACAACCTCTTCACTGCAGTTATAACTATCTTTTTAAATTTTTGTTTTGATTTTTTTTTCTAATTTTTTCCTAAACTCTTCCACAATTATCCAACCCTCTCAATACTTCAAATATTATCAGGTATGCTATCAATTCTACCTTAGAGATGTTCCTGCAGAGCCTTCTGATTTGCTCTAATATGTACTATTGCTACTTGGCCTGCTGCATGAATGCCATCCTGGGAATTCTCTTATTCTCTGTCTTAGGCTGGGTCCTTTTCACTATTACTTATATCTTCTTTACTGCTCCCTTGCTCCCATTCTCTAGCACCTTCCTGTGAGAGGATATATGGAATACACACTTTTTGCAATCTTACATGTCTGAAAGTGTCTTAATTCTACTTTCATAATTAACCATACTTGACTGGGTATAGAATTTGAGGTCAAAGTCACTTCCCCAGAGAATTCTGAAAACACTGCTCCATTTATTTTCATGTCCATCACTGCAATTTAGAAGTTCAATGCCATTCTGATTCTTGATCCTTGCATTCCAAACTTCCCCCCCCACCCCCCGGAAGATTTTAGAATAGTCTTTTTTTCTAGTATTCTAAAATTTCAAAATGAGATGCCTTGGTGTGGCTCTATAGTCACCCACTATACTGGGACTCAATGGGCCTTTTCAATATAGAAGCTCCAATCCTTTGGTTCTAAGAAATTTTCTTGAACTATTTCTTTGATGATTCCCTATTTATTTTATTATCCATTTTCTCTTCATTGTTATTTCCAGAAAATTATCTTCCTCTCCCCCACTTAATCTCCCAGCACTTGAATCCCATATCATATTATTCTACTCACCACCCCACCATGTTACAGTCATCTACCACCCCAGCCAGGATCACTCCTCCTCATTCCATGAAGAATTTAGCTTCTGTTACACTGTTACTCTCTCCAGTACTACTCTCGCCATAACCCTTGGTAATTTCATTATCCACATAGATGATCCTTTCAAAAATCCTAGCCTCCTAGTCCTTGGCCTTCTCTACTCCAGTGATCACTTTTCAACCCTACCACTCAATCCAGGCCTTGTAATTACCAATACTGCCAACCCCTCCATAATCTCCATGTCTAGCTTCTCCCCACACACAAACACACATCTCCAAGTCACTCTGTCTAGCACACAACTCTAAAACATCAAGACCTACAATCCATAGATCCAACTACTTATCATTGTCCTTCACCCTACTCTGGTCCTCTTTTCCATCCTAATTAAGCTTAAATTCCATGGTCTATCTTTGTAATCATTCCCTTGCCTATTAGGCTAAAATACAATCCAGGCCAAGTCCAACACTCTTCCTATTCTGTACTTACACTCACAAAAGCCAATATAGCTGGAGAGGGGGGAAAAGAAAATAAAAACATGCTAATGATCTCACTTTAAATGACTAACATTAAATATTATTGCTGCCTAACAACTATTCTTTATTTCCAGACCTCCTAAACAACTATGTCATCTCTTCCTTTCTCTTCTCAAACTAGCTGATGATTTTATTTCTATTTCACTGAGAAAACAGAACCAATTTGAAAAACAAACCAAAAACACTTCCACAAGCCCCAACAGCGTATCTATCTAGCCACTTACTTGCATGGATGCCCATATTCTTTCTTGTCCCGCCTATCACTACAGATGAACCTTCTATACTCCCACCAAGAGCCTCTCCCCTTGCTCACTAGATTCCATGCCCTCGTGCCTACTCAAAGGCCTTGCTCCAGAAATGCTCCTTTCTTTTTCCTTCGATGCATTTCTCCCTTTCTAATGGGTCTTTCTCAACATACAAATATGCTCCTTAAAAAATTCTTGTCTTAGCCCCACATACTTTTCCAACTTTTCCAGCCACTGCCCCATTTTTCTCCTTCTCTTAATAGCAAAACTTCTCTAACAAGTCTCTCTATTCAGTCTCCAGTTGCTCTCTACCTATTCCCCCTTTTACCCCTCCTATCAAGTATTTACCCCTAATACTCTATATAATATAAACTGTGCTTGTCAAGAGGTCACCAGTAACTTCCATATTTCTATACATAATGGCCAATTGGCAGTTCTTATTTTAATTAACTTTTCAGCATCATTTAACACAATTGTTCCTACTCACTTCCTTAAAATCCTATCTTTACTTTGCTTACAAGGTACTACTACCAAAGAGACCATCCCTTCTGTCTCCTTTACTCGTTCTTCCTTACTCACTGATGGGTTTAGTCTTCCCTTTTCCACCTACCCTTACTCTCTTAGTGATCTTCTATGGTCTCACAGCTTAATTTCTGAAATTTACATCTCTAATCTGTATCCTCAAAATAAAAGGCAGTCTAATAAAATCCAACTATTTTGTTGATATCTCTTTTTGGATGTCTAATGGGTATTTACAAGTATGATGTCAAAAAGTGGATTACAGAACCTCCTTTCCAAACTATCTATTCCCTATCTTCTCCACCTAAGTTATTACCAATTTCACCTTTTGAGTGGCTCAGGCCCAAACCCAAAGCCACCCTTGTCTAATATTACTCAGTCCATATTTAACATGTCAGCAAATTCAGTTACCCCATCTTCTGCTAAAATTCAAATTTATTACCACCTCCACTGCTAATACCCTGATCCAAGTCACCCACCATCATTTCTTGCCTGCATTTCTGCAATAACTTCCTAATTTTCTCCCTACTCTGCCCTTACTCCTTCCAATCTAGTAACATTTATCAAATACCAGAAACTACTATATCAGGTACCATAAGCACTATAAGGAAATCAAAAGAGAAATAGCTACCACTTTCAGAGCAACTACTATATTCGAGGAACCATTTTAATTATTCAAATGCATTTGATTCTCACAATAACACTAGGAAGTAGGCACAGTTATTTTCCCCATCTTAGTGACTAGGAAACTGAGGTTAAGTAGCTTGTCCAGGGGCACACAAGTAATTGGTAAGGCATTGAGTCTAACCAGCAGTCTGGCTCCAGAGTTCTTGTTCAACCACCATGTTGTGCTGCCTATTTAAAGAAAAATAACACAGTAGCAAAGATGTTTTAAATTTATTTTAGATATTAAGACTGTCATCAGAAAATATACTATTTTAGGTACTTCAATACACATGAGTTCAGAGGCACAGCAAATATTAAAGGGAAAGAGAATAAATACCTGGTATTCCAATGGCTCTTACATATGAGAATACAATATTTTCCTTTCCTTTCAGAGCATTTTCTATGTTCTGCAGGTCTTCCAGGGTGGTAATATATTTTACTTCATTAAAAAGAAGAGCACTGAAATAAACACAGATATAATTAGTAGAAAAATCATATATGGAATTAGTTACATAATATATACTTTGTTAAGGAACCTAATCAAAAAGGAATTTATCTCCTTTCACCAAATCATTAGTAAGAACCTAAGCATTTTAATAATACTGAATTAAAATTACTCTCCAGATCATTAGTCTGTCCCTGGGAACATCAACCAGGGACAGTTGTGAGAAATAGTACTCACTCTCTATCACAATGACCACAACAGATTTGAGCTATATTCACTAACATCCTAGTCTGGCCAAATAATCCCAAACAGATCTCTCTGCCTTGAATGCTTTGAGCCCTTCAGACATCTAAACAGCAGGCTTCCTTCCATGACCTAAAAGGACCTACGTGACCTAGACCGTGTCTACCGCTCTAACCTCATTTTGCTCTACCATTCCTCACATCTGTGACATTCTAGGCACACCTCAGGGCCTCTGAACACAGTTTTCTTTGCTGGAAGCTATTCCCTTTGCTCCATTTCATACATCTGGTCTCAGTTTAACATCATCACCTCAGAGAAGCCTTCCCTGTTGGTCCTGTGTAAGTAAGCCTGTAGCGTTTTTCTCTCATTTCACTACTTGATTCCTTCATAGTACTTATGACAATTTACATTTATATATTTACTTGTTTATCCCTGCCTCTTATTAAACTATTATCCCCTTGAGGCAATATTTAGGCCAGATTGATAAAATACCTCGGGTATTTTTAAAAATATCTAGCACATAATGAATAAAATACATTGGGTATTTTATTAATCAATAAATATTTGTTAAATGAATGAAAGAAAAAGTAGGGCAGGAATTATTTGCGCCCATCCTTCATTTGAAGAAATGGAAGTTCAAAACACTGAAATTTACTCAAAAACACACTTATTGAATCAAGGAGCCAGGGACAGAACACAAAACAGCTGTTCTCACTCCTAATCCAGTGATCTTTCCACTTGACCGTAATTCTTCCAAATCATTTTGTCAATGTATAAATCAGACCAACTGATCATATTTCTTCATCCAAAATTATCCCATTTTTAATTGTCTACTTCCATATAAATTCTCTATCCCTAAGAACTCATTCCACTTAATCCTCACATGCATATGTGTGTGCGTAATTTTGTTAGGCCAAACATACAGAATCTCTGAAAGCTGTTCCAGGTCCACATACATAAATAAGCAAAGGTTCATTCAAATACCTCCAATAAATTAGTCAAATATAGTTTCCGCTTACAGAAAACATAGCACTTTCCTCTAATGTAGCTGTTCTCAAACTTTTAGGTCTCAGGAAAATTTTATACCCTTAAAAATTACTGAAGCCCTCAAATAGCTTTTGTTTATGTAGTTTATGTCTATCAATAGTTGCCAAAATAGAAATATAGGAATTTTAAAAATTTATTGTTTTAAAAATAACAATAAACATCATCACATGCTAAGAAACATTTTGTATTTAAAAAATAACTAAATTTTCCAAAACAAAAGGAAATTTAGTGAGAAGACTGGCATTATTTTGCATTTTTGCAAATCTCTTTAATATTAGACAAAATAGAAAACAACTAGATTCTCATATATGCTCCTGTATTCAATCTGTTGTCACATCACACATCATGTAGCCTCTGAAAACCCCAGTGAAGAGAATGAAAGTGATAAAGGCAAATAATGTCTTAGTATTATTATAAAAAATATTTTCACTTAGTGGGCACCCTGAAAGCACTGCCCTAAGTTACCCTGGCCTAAATATTTACCCATTTATTACAGATTAATTCTACTTTTTGAAAAAAAAAAACATAAAACTTGATCTTCTATTAATCCCCAGGGATCTTGTTTTATTTTTAAAAGAAATATTTACTGAGCAGTATTCATTATGTGCTAGATATTTTTAACGTTTTCATTTAAATTCTCAACAATATTTTTCAGATATTGTTTATTCTACACACACACATACACACACACACACACACACACACACACGTCTGAGGGACTAAGTAACCTGCCCAAGATCATACTGCTAATCACTGGTGGAGCCAAGATTCAATTCCAGTTCTTCTGACACTAAAAATTTATCAGTTTTTTGGCTGCCCAGCTCTGAACTCCTCTCTTTTGCTCTGAGAATTCCCAGTTTCCTAAGTCTTCATGGTGGGCAGAGCCCAAGTCCCCTCACAAAAGCTGATATCATAAGCTTGCATTTCCAGGCCCTCTGCTGCAAGGCATGACTATATGACACAGAATCAACTTGCCTGAGATTCTGAACCAGGAGCAAATGATATAGAGAATAAGGGACAGTAGAGAATTATTTCAAGGAATAGCAGTAAGTTAGTGTTAAAGGTAACAGTGACAACAGTGTTAATAACAGTCCCAGTGCAAGTGATGCAAACTGTAGCATCCAATGCTGAGCAATAATGCAGCTGTCCTCCTCAGATTCATTCTGTGTCCGGATTTCGACTAATTCACAGCTGTATAACCTTTGAGTCCAGTTCTCCAGCCCTTATAGCAAGACTGAAATTTTCTATATCCACTCCAAATCCTTCTCTGCTTAAGCCAGTCAGAACCAAAGTCTAGGGTTTATAACTAAGAATCCTCAGCAATGCACTCTGTGTTGTTTAATTTTCATGGCAACCATCTGAAATTGGTACTATCATTAACCTCATTTTAAAGATAAGGTCATAGGGCTTAAAGAGGTTACCTTGTCTAATGTCCCAAAGCTCATTAAGTGGCATCCATGAGATAATAATAACCAAAACTAATGACATTCATAATCTAATGATCTCTATGATTTTTCCCAATGGCTTCCTAACTTCAATATATTCTTTAATGTTAATTTCCACAATATGAGGATCCATTCCACAGCCTGTACTCCTTCACTCCAGTCCCCAAAAGGAGAAATACTGACAGAAATGAGTTAAAGGAGAAGTCTCTCTCAGGATTTTCTTGTTCTAATGATGGGGTAAAACAGCCTAGGGCTGCTCTGATTGAGGAGTTCTTCCTGCCCCAGAAAGGCTTTCTTTTTTTTTGGCATGCTTTTCCTGAAACTCTGTCTAACCATTAGGGAGAAAAGATATATGGCGAAGAATTGAGTGGGTGCCAAAAAGAAAAGGAACAAAGTAGGGTCTACCTGACCCTACTTTTAGAGTAGTAAGCCACCCAGTCTTTTTTCAGAAAAAGACCATCTTTATATTATATTTTGGCCATCATCAAATTTTTAAAAACTCAATGAAAACAAAATGTAATCTACTAATTTACCATACCAAAATCCCCAGGAAAAATAGAAGAGAGACAAATGACTTTTATCTAATTACTGTATATTATGACAAGGCAGCTTCATATGTAAAAAGAAATATCCCAAAGTCTTTTATTAAACATTTTCTAAATTAATATGGATTTAAAAATAACAGGTAGGAGCCAGCTCTGAAATGTGAGTTGAGAGTACAATAATAAAGTTAACAAACTTAGTCTTTTTGTCATACATTGTATATTCTCCCACTAGCTTAGTTCTTATAAAATTCTTATCACCATAAACAATCTTATAGGCTTATTACTTAAGAGGATTTATGCTCCTCCCATTTTTAACAACCAAAAAGTGAAGCTTCCAAATTCATCCAGTATTTAAGTGCCTAATATATGTCATGCACCATGTATGCACTGGTAGAAGCACTTATATATAAAAGGCCACGGTTTGGAGATATAACCACAAATACCAATTAACAGGGCTGTGAGGAATTCAAACCCAAGACAAGAAATTTTTTATTAAAATTTCCTAGTAAAAAGTATATCACTATCCAACAGGAACCGACTTGACAATATTGTGTAGGAACAAATCTGATACAGATAAAAGAATGAGTAATAGCTCAATACCTATTAAAAATGGGCCAGCATGGGCAGAGTTCAGGAGTTTTAGAGAAAGATACTTCTAGAAGCAATTTTCTCCAGAGGTTCTACAGTAACATCACCTAAATACTCAATACTCAGGGTCTGCAATGATGTGTTAAAGAATAAAATATCTGCAGGAAGTATGACAGTTAAAAATAATTCCTATAATATGTGAAGTTCATATTATTAGGAGAGTATGCTAACTTGAAAGAAAACTATTAATATTTTCTGACAAAACACAGTATCGTCACCAGAACATGAAGTACCACATCTTAATGAAGAGTTAATGATATTTCATTGTTTCTTACTAGATTATTTTTCCTTTATACATCATTTGATGATTCTCAGGAGTCCACAATGAGTTATAGTAAAGAATGGCCTTTCTCTGCAACTGCTGCCTCATGGCAAATCTCCCCAACTATCACAGCATGAACTCACTTTTGTTTTTCCTTCTTAACTAGAAAATGAAACTGCCTGCATTTATTAGGGAAAAACCAACATTTGTTAAGCGCTGGGTAAAATCCACAACATATTTTGATGTGCATTACTTTATTTGATCTTTACAATAACCTCATGAGGCTGCAATTATAATACATAAGGATAAGGAAAATGGCAATCAGAAAGGACAATTGCTCAGATCACACAATGGAAGATAAGAAATGAAGACTCAAATATTCAGTAAATCCTAGCTTCTTCATATATCATACAACCTTCCAATCTACATGTTGAGATTATAGTGGTTGCCAGGGGTTGGGGGGGAAAGAGGGAAGGTTGAATAGGTGGAGCACAGAAGATATTTAGGGCAGTGAAAATACTCTGTACTATAGTACAATAATGGATACATGTCATTACACATTTGCCCAAACCCACAGAATGTATACCACCAAGAGTGAACCCCAATGTAAATGTGGATTTTGGGTAATATATCAATGTAGGTTAATTTTTAACAAATGTACCACTCTGGTGGGTGGTGTTGGCAATGGGGGAAATCTATGCATGTGTGGGGGTGGGGATATATGGGAAATCTCTATACCTTCTCCTTTATTTTGCTGTGAACCTAAAAATGCTCTAAAAAATTGTCTTTAAAAAAAATAAAAACACTGCTAGAGGATACACACCAAAAAACTCAAACAAATGGAAAGACATCATGTCTGGGAGGAAAAGATTTATTCTTAATATGTCAACTGTCACTAAGATAATTTATAAATTTAGGCAAGGAGAGGAAAAAAACTAGACAAGCTAATTTTAAAAAATAATAAACATACATAAACATATATGTGTATTATACATAACATATATAAACAAAACAAGCAATTCTGAAAAGAGAAATATGAAGTAGCCTAGACTTTTCCAATCCTACATTACAAAGCCTCAATAAATTAAGCCAATGGTGCTGGTATGTGAACAGATTAATGAAACAAAAAATCCAGAAATAGACCCAAATACGTATGAGAGTTTAAACATATGTGGCACTCAAATAGTGAACAGGTCCATTAATCTCAGTTGTATTGGGGGCAACTGGGTAGCCACCTGAATAATACTCACCTAAATCTATTCCTCAGTACCATTCACCAAGTTAAATTCCAAACAGATCAAATATTTAAATGTAAGATAAAAATACTAAGAGAAGAAGTACACCCACATGAATACAGTCAACTCATCTTTGACAAAAGAGCAAAGGCAATTCAATGAAGAAAGGATAATCTTTTCAAAAAAGGGTGCTGGAAGTGGACATCCACGTGCAAAAAAATTGAACTAGACCCTGACTTTATACCTCACACAAAATTTAAGTCAAAATGGATCATAGACCTAAATGTAAAATGTAAAACTATAAAATTTTAAAAAATAAAATAGGAGAAAATCTTGGTGACCTTGTGTTGGTAATGAGTTTTAAGATACAACATCAAAAACACTATCTGTGAAAGAAAAAATTGTTAAGTTAAACTTTCATTATCACTAAAAACTTCTGCTCTACAAAAGAAACTATTGAGAGAATGAAAAAACAAGCCATAGACTGGGAGAAAATATTTGCAAAGCATGTATCTGATAAAGGATTTGTATCCAAAACATACAAAAGAACTCTTATAACTCAATAAGAAAACAACTCAATTCTAAAAATGAACAAACGACCTGAACAGACACCCCACCAAAGAAGATATACAGATAGCAAATAAGCATATGAAAAGATATTCAAGATCATGAGACATCACTACATATCTACTAGAATGGTGAAAATTTTAAAAATTGACAATACCAGGCCGGGCGCGGTGGCTCACGCCTGTAATCCTAGCACTCTGGGAGGCCGAGGTGGGCGGATCGTTTGAGCTCAGGAGTTCGAGACCAGCCTGAGCAAGAGCGAGACCCCACCTCTACTAAAAATAGAAAGAAATTATATGGACAGCTAAAAATATATATAGAAAAAATTAGCCGGGCATGGTGGCGCATGCCTGTAGTCCCAGCTACTCGGGAGGCTGAGACAGGAGGATCACTTGAGCTCAGGAGTTTGAGGTTGCTGTGAGCTAGGCTGACGCCACGGCACTCACTCTAGCCCGGGCAACAGAGTGAGACTCTGTCTCAAAAAAAAAAAATTGACAATACCAAATGTTGGCAAGGATGTGGAGCAATAAAGAACTCTCATTCATTGCTGATGGAAATGCAAAATGGACAGACATTCTGGAAGACAATCTGGTAATTTCTTACAAAGCTAAACATAATCTTAGCACATGATCCAGAAATCTTACCTCTAGGTATTTACCCAAATGAGTTGAAAACTTACATCTACACAAAAAACCTGCACATGAATGTGTGTAGCAGCTTTATTCACAATTGCCAAAACCTGGGCGCAACCAAGATATCCCTCTTGGTGAATGGATAAACAAATAATGGTGCATCCATACAATGGAATATTATTCAGTGATAAAAAGAAATGAGCTATGAAACCAAGAAAAGACATAGAAGAAACTTAAATACATATTGCTAAGTAAAAGAAGCCAATCTGAAAAGGCTACATGCTGTATGATTCCAAATATATGACATTTTGAAAAAGGCAAAACTAGGGACAATAAAAAGATCAGTGGTTTGGAGGGGAGGAAGGGACAGAGGAATAGGTAGAGCACAGGGGATTTTTAGGGCAGTGAAACTACTCTGTATGATACTTTATGGTATAAAAGTCATAATTACACTTGTCAAAACTTACAGAACATACAACACAGAGTGTACACTAATGTAAACTATTTACTTTAATTAAAAATAATGTGTCAATATTGGTTCATCAATTGTAACAACTGTACCACACTAATGCAAAATGTTAATAATAGGGAAAAACTGTATATGGAGAAAGGAGGTATACGGAAACTCTACGTACTATCTGCTCAGTGTTCTGTAAATTTTTCCTGTAAACCTAAAACTTCTTTAAAAAATGAACTCTATCAACTGAAATATCCCCAAAATGGGTGAATTCCTTCATAACAATGGCATAAGGGGGACCATAGTACAACTGAAAATCCAGAAGTCAAAAGAGAAAAGATAAATTTGACTACATAATTTTTTGAAGAACATAATAGGAAAATCCACAAGATAAATGAAAAACTTGGGGAAAAATTTTGCAGTTTGTGTCTCCTTCATATAAGGAGAATGCCTATAAATTAACAAAAATAAAGTTTAAGCTGGGTGCAGTGGCACACACCTTATAGTCCCACCTTCTCAGGAGGCTGTGGCAGGAGGATTCCTTGAGACCAGGAGTTCAAGGCTGCAGTATGCTATGATTGTACCTATGAATAACCACTGCCTGGGCAACCTGACAAGACTCCCATCTCAAAATAAACAAAGTTTAAAACACAATAGAAAAACAAGCAAAACATATTAAGCACACAAAAGTAGGATGATAGGTTGAAAGGCATTTTTTTCCCACATGGCAATTTCCAAGGTACAGCTATGATACAACTATTTGGCATAATTCTTCAGCATTCTAAATATCACTGCCAGAAAATTCTGTAAAATACTGTATTCCACAAGTCATTTTCTTACATTTTAAACAAAAATGAGGACACTGTTTCTTTGGAATTCTACTTCCTTGACATTTTTTTCTCTCAATTTCTTCTTCCCTTAAGTGGTGGGTGATATTGCCCTAGAATGCTCCCTGGATGACCCATATGCAGACAACACCTAGATGTGTACTTCTCAGGGGTTCAAATTCCTACAGCTGCCTACATGAATGACACTGAAGCATGATGGACATTCAACTTGTTAAAGTAGACTCATCTTTTGTGAATTTGCTCTTTTTCCTTGCCTTCTTCAGATGGTGATCAGATTGCATCTAGGTAGTGTGAGGTGAGAAAGAAGTAAAAGAGATGGATCAGGGATTAACTCAAATCTGTAGTTTTGCTGTTACCAAATTAACTATTACCAAGTCCAGTTACTTTCACCTCCTAAGTATTAAAAGGAAAACCCCTCCTTGCTATCTCTACTCTACCTCCCAAGATTATACAACGGCCTCACAGTGGTTTCTACATGTGCTCAAACCCAAAAAATGTTTCACATCCACCAGAAAGATCTCTCAAATACTAATTTGATCACATCACTTGCCTGCCTAGAACTCTTTGTTAAGCAATCAGGTGTTGAGATGGTCAATCAGGAAAATGAGCCAAACTAAAAGTAACAATCAAGACTTTATTCACTTACTAGGACAGTGCAAGCAAGATGAAAAAAAGAGAGGCGCTGGCTCTATAGCGTTACATTTTTCAATCCCTTGGAATGGCAACACAGGGTTAGATGGATGCAGTGGGGACACAAGAAATCACCTCATTCCAAGGAGCCGCAAACAAAAGCCCCTGCCTCTTCATGGACTTGGGGGAACAAAAGGGATAAGGAATAGGAGTAAAAAGGTACTGACTAAAAGTTGAGAAAAGCACCTTAGTCAAGGATCCCCAATAAGGTCTTAGCAGAAGCACCTAAAAGGTGCTTTAGCCAAGGGCTTTTATAAGGAGACCTCAAAATGGAGGCACCTGGGCTAGGAAAGTAGCTGTACATATGACAATGGCTGGCCTAAAGGATTAGGAAGAGGAGGGCCCTGAGTCCTTCACCCTAATTTTCTCCAGAAAACTGCAATGCACTGGGTGTGCACCAAGGCTGGTACGGTGAGGGCAGCTCTCCGCCATGAGGTCTGCCTGGCAAAGCCCTGTAATTGCATATGGTCATGAAAGATTGCACAAGGATTTTGGCCTGGAGCCGGACTCTTCACCCTTCAGTGACTACCCAAAAGCCTAAACATCTACATAAAATAGACAAGGACCCCCTTCATCTGACCCCATGCCTACTTCTCTACTCTCATCTCCATTTTATACTCTGGCAAAATCACCTTCTCCAAACTATTTCTAAACTCTATGCCTCTGTCACACAGTTCCTCCTGCTTTGCCCACCATCTTCTTCTTCACCAACCACTTATCCTTTAAGAGTCACCCCAACTGCCACCTCCTTCAGGAAGCCCACTTAATAAATATCCACCTTCACTCTAGACATAAGTAACTATTCCCTTCTCTGGCGACCCATTAGCCCTTATGCGTACATACTTCCACTATTTACTTACCACATAATAATTTGTTTCTCTCTCTGTCTCTGCAACAAACACTAAATTCCTAGACAACAGAAGCCACATCCTATTCTGTTTTTATTCCCAGTGCCTAACAAGTATCTGGCACACAGCAAAAACATGGGAACAATCTATTTGTGGAATTTGTGTTCTAAATCAGCACTAGCATAGCACTAAGAAGAGGACATGACAACAGCAGGATTGGATGAGACAAGCCCCACAGGCTATCCAGTTCAGATAACAAGATCCTTAATACTGGACATAGGGAAAAGCCATCTATGAACCAAGGGCCCTCAATCTGTCAACACCTTTATCTTGGACTTCCCAGCTTCCAGAACTTTATTATAATAGCCTAAATAGACTAAGATATCTGGCAAAATCCTCACTCCACGGAAGAATCAAAAGTAATTATATGACAATGTGGTCTTGTTGAGTCATCTCCTACTTTTATAGAAGTATGTATTAATACATGTTTCTGTATCCTTTGCCATTAACGAAATTTTAGATTGTTAATGTGGGAAAATAGAACAGTGTATGAAATTGATACCTACAAATATAATGTTAAAAAGCTAAAATATTTTAATGAACTGTGGTTGTCTAAAATGAAATCAGGCCAGGTGGGATGGCTGATGCCTGTAATCCCAGCATTTTGGGAGGCCAAGGGGGGAAGATCACTCGAGGCCAGGAGTTCAAGACCAGCCTGGGAAAGATACCATTCCCCTGTCTCTACAAAAAAAATTTTAAAAAAATTAGCTTGGCATGGTGGCACATGCCTGTAGTCCCAGATGCTCAGGAGGCTGAGGCAGGAGGACTGCTTGAGACCAGAAGTTTGACATTGCAGTGAGCTATGATCACACCACTGTACTCCAGCTTGGGCAATAGAGTGAGACCCTGTCTCAAAAATAAATAAGTTAATGAGATGAAATGAATAGATAAATAACAAGTGAATAAGTCAATAGATACCCCCTGTACTTACAAGAGAACATGAGCAACGATGGCATTCACATCAAACAAGGTGTCAGCAGGGAATTCTCTGAGCAATATGTTGCCTCTAAAAAAAGTTTAAAAATATGTTACAGAAATATTTCCTTAGAATTCAATTTATGTGTCTATCTAATACCTTGGGTTATAAGTTCTTTCATGTTGGAGGCTGTGTCTTATCCAGGTACCACACACACCTACCAGAGTGCTGGTACATAATACATTCTCATATTTATTGCATATACACTTAATAAATACATTGACTTTTATTATAAAAGCTTAGGCTCTGGACCTGGCAAAAAGACTGGTTAAAAAAAAGGGAGTCCAATTTAGGCTTTTTACTAACCTGCCTTTAACAACCACACACACACAGATTCCCCAAACTGGGCTGGGAAGAAGACAAGCAGGAGAGAAAAATAAGTGTCCCCATTAGTAGGACTTTTAAGGAAAAAGAATCTCTCCCTACTTCCTAGGCCAAATTCCAAGGGTTTGAAGAAAGAATTTGAGAAACCTCAGACAGATTAATAAATCCAAGTGCAGAGGAACCTGTAACTTGGACATTGGCATATTCTTCAAAAAGAAGGGATTTATTTCACACCCAAATATGAACCTACTCAGAACACTATATTTGCTAACCACTTACTTCCCAAGCATTTGTAGTAGGAGTTTAAGAGTCGTATGTAATATTCAAAACAACTGTGTGAGGTAGGTATCACTCTCCTCATTTTATAAATAAAGAAGTTAAAATACAGAGATATTAGGTAACAAATCTATTACTTGACTTTCTGTTAGGCTTCATATAATCTCCACTACATACAACTTTATTCTGGCTCAGTGATATTTCATATACTAATACTTGAATATTCTAAAAGTACAGCTTTATATTTGTCCATCGCACTCAAAAAAAATAGCTTACCTGAATAAATATGCTTTCATCGAATCCTTTTCTTTTCCACAGTATCTTGACATTTCTTCTTTGACACAATTAACCTTTAAAAGATTATATTTAAGGTTTAAGCTTATATATCAAAATGTCAAATTTCTTGGTTAGGGAAAGAAGAAGAATTAAACATTACACCTTGCCTCCAGGTCAAATTTTGTATTTTACTTTTTTTCCTGATTTGTATGCTACAATTGCTCACTTATTCAAATGTGTGAGATAACCCAGAGAAAGGTATTTTTTCTGTACCTAAGAGTTATATTTAATTATACTTAAGAGTTTATATTTAATTCAATCTTATGGAACAAGTAGGAGGTAACCAAGTAGAAAAGGACACATTTAGGGCAAGACAAAAAGCATGAGCAAAAGTTAGAAGCACAAAAGTAAGTGCTAAGTTGGGATCATGAAAGCATCTGTGGGGGTAGAACACAGGGATGGCAGATACTGCTGGTTTCCTACCCCAAATCCATCCTCTCCTTTTGTTTTCTAACAGAATTTTGCTTTTGCAAGTACCATGTTAAAAGGCTTTCCTAGCCTCCCCAACAGCTAGGAATGGCCAAACTGTGAGGAGAAGTCCCTGCGTTGGAATTCCTAGAAGTCTCTTAACAGATGGCTGACTGATACTCTTGCTCTTTCTACTTCTTTTTGACCAAAAACAGATAAGAACACTAGAATACCAGCAGCAATCACAGGCCATAAGGCATCTTTAAAGAAGAAACTACTTGCTAAGGACAGCAAAACAGAAAAAATGAACCTGAGTCCCCGATGATGCTAGAGCAGCCATACCAGCGCTGGATAGCTTATAATCTGAAAATAAATGCAAGGACAATAAAAAATATAAAATAAAAATATTAAAAATATAAGGGCAATCCTGGCAGCAACATGAAGTAAAAGAGAAGGTGGCAAAAGAGCACAAAGATAAGGAGGTGCAGGTTAAAAGAATATCACATTAGTATAGATCAAGGATGACTGGGACCTGAACTAACGCCAAAAAGGACAAAAGAGACTCAAGAGGTGTATAACTTGGGGGAAGATTGAGTGTGTACATACAGCATGGGACAGAGGGGGAGAAGAAGGAGAAAATGAGAATGAAGGGGTTTCTATTTGGGGCAAATGGGTAGCTACCAACATAACTAATCAAAACTTGGGCTAGAGGAATAGTTATTTTGTTTTGGATTTGATATTGGTAAGGTTTTTGTCTGTTTATTTTAAGATGGGGTTTTTTTTGTTGTTGTTCAATTTAATTTTAACAGAGTTTGAGGAAGCACAATGACAACTGGGGAAGTACAATGACAACTGGGGAAGTGACATTTGTTTAAATGGCGATTTGTTTAAATGACATTTGTTTAAATGGCAAACTGATATTCAGGAAAGATATCAGGAATAGAGAATTGGAACAAAAAGTCAGAGTATAGTCATAACCAAAAAGTGAATTTTAGTGTATGCAGTTTTTAAAAATTTTTTTAAAAAAATTTTAAAGTCAGTTCCACATATATTTGATCACCTACCATATGTCAGTCACTGTTCTAGTCACTGGGGGTATAGGTAAGTTCCAAATAAAAATCTTCAGAACTTACATTCTAAAAGTAGAAACAATAAAAAATGAATTAATATGTAATATTAAGTGCTATAAATTTAAAAATTTTAAAGGGGTAGCATGTGATAGAGTATCTTAGATAGATAATCAAAGAGGGCTTCTCTGAGGATGTGACATTTGCACAAAGAACTGAAGTAATGAAATAATGCATACAAATATATAAAAATGTGGCAGAGTAGAGTTGTAAGCAGAAGGGAAAACACCTGCAAAGGCCTGGTGATGACGGTACTTCTAGCAGGTTCAAGTTACAGAAAGATGGCCAGTAGGTATCAGGAACAAACTGAGCAAAGTAGAGGGACAGAAAACAAGATCAGAGACAAAGCCAGTGTTCACAATACTCAGGAGTTTCAATTTTCTCCTAACTGTAATGGGAAGCCTTTTTAAGCAGGGTAGCAATGTGTTCTGACACATCTGACTACGAGTGGAGAAGTTTGTCACAGGACAAGAATGAAAGGAGAAAGGCCAATCATTAGAAGGTTATTGTGGTTCCCAGATGAGAAGTGATGAAAAGGAGAAGGAGAAGTGAAAGTACAGGAAGTGGTCAGATTTGAAAAGTTTTCATTGTAGAACCCTGTAGTAGATGGATTGGTTATGAAAGAAAGAAAAGGATGATGAAAAAGTTTTTGTTTTACAAGAAGTGGTCAGATTTGAAAAGTTTTCACTGTAGAACCTTGTAGTAGATGGATTGGTTATGAGAGAAAGAAAAGGATGACGGAAAAGTTTTTGTTTTAAAATCTAATTTGATATAGTAATATAGCTACACCAGATTTCTTTTGGTTATTACTCATATAATATATCTTTTACCTTCATTTACTGTGAACACTTATTTTAGTCGCATTTCTAGATAGCATACAGTTGGATTTGGGTATTGTATTCAGCTTGACAATCTTTGTCTTAACTGGAACATTTAAGTCCATTTATATTGTAGTGTTCTTTTCATCTACCTCTGCCTCTTGCATTCTTAACTTACGAAAACAGTCTTAAATGCTTCTTTTTAGGAAGTCTTTCCCAATACCATCTGTGACTTTCCACCCTTTAAACCTCTTTCATACTTTATTTGTATCTCTATTATATAATACAATAATCAGGTTCTGCTAGTTTAAAATAATTTGTGAGCATGTTTTAGTCTCCCTATTAGGACATAAACTCTCCAAAGGAAAGGTGTGAGTCCTAGTCATCATTCTAGCCAAAAGAAAACTAAATACTATAAGCTCATTTCAATCTCACAAATATTTACTGAATATCTACTATGTGTAAGGCACTGAGCTAGGTACTCAACACAGGTTTCCTTTCCAAATAGCTCAGCATCTTCAACCATAAAATAAAGAGTCTCAGTTATGTTAGCTCATAAAGGCAACACCCTAGGCATGAAGCTTAATATTCTACTACAGTTACTAGATACAGTTACTACTTACTAGACAAATAGCATGATTACCTCTTTTGAGTTTCACACCAACCTACTATTTCATTTCTACATTTTAGCTTAAAATTTTATTCAAAGATCCTTGGAGATGAGTACCATTATCTTAAGTGAGACCTCTATACATACAGACTTGGCGCATAAAAAAAAAATTTTTTTTTAAGGTGTATAGCCAAGGTTAGTTAACCTTTCTATGCTTCCTGTCCTGGGAACTCTAGCTACAGAGTCCAAGGGGGACAACAGCCATCTCTTAGAGAAAGAAAGCTAATGAACTAAGAATACATGTACATGAAAAGTCAGGCAGACATTAATCTAAAAGAATTTAATATCACTGGGTTACTTCTCATTTGGTTTCCTGATGTATAAATTCTAAGTTTAAATTAAATAAAAGGCTTACATAGCTATCTAATGCATGATGCATATGGAAGTTTTCCATAATACTGCATGGCAAATTTGAACTTTTTTGAGAAAAATATTAAATATGTAATTTCAAGTTGAGTTGTCCTAACTTTGTTCTAAAAATAAATGTGAGAAACCAAAATATAAGCAATTACAAAGACTAAGAAGAATAGAAAAGAATTCTTTAGTTACCTCAATTTTGTTACTTCAGTTTGTGCTAATAAAAATTTAATAAATATTTGAATTTTGGCCATCTATTAAGAAACGTTCATCAGGCAAAATGAAACAAAACAAAAACATCTAACTATAGGTTTGAAAGATGAGACAATAGGGCCAATAGAGTGATTTACAGAATAATGTTAAATTCTAAGCTAAAAATTTTTAAACAGCCTTTTTTCTCTATATGTACTATGTTACACAATAATCTGAAACTATCTTTCTGTGCTTGTTTATTCTTATGAAAAAAATATATTTTTCCAGTTTGGAAAAAGATGTAAAACAAAAGTATGATAAGACACTCAGTCTTAAGCCAGAGAGTTGTAAAATATTTGTCACTAATATTTTACTAACACAAATATCTTTCTACCTTTGCAACTGAAATTCCATAGTCCTGGAGAGGTCTAACAGCCTTATTCAGTTCTTCAAGAAATACAGATGTACTTGGAGAATCTAAAATAAGAAATGTTTCATGAATGTTTATGAATTGCCCCTTAAAAAAGATGAATTTTTAAAATTAACGTCAAAATCTGCAAACACAGAATATATTCATTTATCCAACTAGCCTACAAAAACAAATAATTAAACATACCAAAGTTACATATTTTCATACTCTTATTTTCCTATTGCCTCATTATTATTTCTAATGTTTTTTCATGATATATTTTAACTTTGCAAGTGACCTTAAAAGTTTTCTAAAACAAGATTATAATAAATAAATGTTTAATTTAAACCTAGCATTCGGCATTATTCTTCCAAGTTTAATACCATACACAACACACATGTACACATACACAAAACTTTCAAAATGATTTTAAAATATCATTTTCAAAACACAATTATAATAAGGGAGCCAAAAGAAATGTGGATTTGCTTCACTTACTAATTCCAAGAATTGTATTTTTAAGGCATGAAGAGACTTAAATAAGACTATTACAATTAGTTATGTTCAATAGTCATATTAGCTAATTCAGTATAATTAATGATACAGCTAAACCAGAGTCTTAAACTAAAGCGTTACTAATGCTACATTTAAAGTTTAAAAAATATTGTTTTAAATATTTACATGTTAAAAACATGAGAAAGCATTCTTCCAGAAATGGCCACATGAAATTCAGATGTTATATTAGTAGCTAATTCCTATCTAGTATTTACTATAGACTAAGTATATTTTAAGTATACTCATTTAATCCTCACAACAACCTTATAAAGTACTATTGTCTCTTAATAAATGATGAAAGAGACACACAGAGAAGCTAAGTAACTTGACCAAGGTCACACCACAGGCCAAGTGGCAGAGTCCAGATTCAAATCCAGGCAGGCACATTATAGTAACAGCTTTATAGCACATATTGTTGATCCTGGCAGTAAGTTCCCACTGAGCTTACTGACTGAAAAGCAACACAAACATCACAAGAGTTATATTAGATTTTAAATAATACTTACCAGCTTGACAAAAATAAGCTAAAGAGGCTTTTCCCGGTTGCAACGTACTGAAATATTTCTGAGGACTCAGTTCTGGTAAAGAATCTACTGTTGACTTGTAAAAAATGCATGTTACGACAAAAGAAATCCCAACTCTAAATACATTGAAGCTGGGAGACATCACTGGCTGTAGCTGCATATGAGCAGGTGGTTTTGTCTGTTTTGTTCACTGCTATGTTCTGCTGTCTAGGACAATACTTGGCACAGAGAAGGTGTTCAACAAAGTTTTGCTGAATGGATTTATAAAATGAATGAACGAAGTAAAACCTACGAAAAGAAAAAGTCATTACTTACATTATTTGATTTTGCTAGTACTTTACCATTCCCTTTTAGTAAAAGTTTGAGTTATTGTAATACTATTGATTTTTTTTTGATACTTACAAAGATATCTAGAAAATACTTAACTAATTATCTTGAATTTCATAGATATTTACTGAAGTATGTTAAACTAATTGTCATTTTTAAGGGTTCTAAAATTCTCAAACATTATCCAATCCATTTTTTAAATTGGGCATTTTATCTTTCTCTATCTATAGCTGATTTACAATAAATACGCAAATAGTTACTTAATACCATTAACATGGGAGTGAGATATCCAAAATATGTTCCCTATATTTACTTTCTTTGTACTTTAAATCTCTTAGAAGACACCTGTTAAAACTAAGAACATTCCTTCTAAATATATACACATTTGTAACATTTAAGCCTTAGATTTCTTTATACTGCTTAGAAATTTAAATATCTTTTTCAACTCATACTTTAATTCTATTTTCTGAACTCAGATTTTGTTCTAGATATCCTCCTCTCATCTTCTTCCCTGGTGTACTTACTTCCATGCTGTCCTCTGTATCTGCTGTCAGTCTCTTTGTTTTCTTTTTTGCTACTTTCATATTTTTCTTAAACAACTTCAAGAAGTTTTTCTACTGACGATCTATGTTATCTAAGTTTACAAAAAAGATAGTTTAGGAAAATTAGTATAATATGAAAATGTCATACTTCTAGAAGGAAAAGATACACCCATAGGTATAGGTGAGAAGTTTGTTTTAATTTTTCTTTTTTAATTTCAAACAGGATCCATATCTTTCAAATGCAAGATCACTACCTTAAAATAGGCAATAGGAAAAAACAGCAAAACTTATTTCCATATACTCATAAGGGTAGAATTTTTCAATAAAGAAAAAATTATAAAAGGCTAAAAATTTATGGAAAAATCATATTGGATATTTACTCTGGTCATTCAGTATTATCAAGAAGAACATGATACCTCTCCTTAACAAGCAGGTATTCTTACAAAAGGAGCCAATTACTTATTCATAACTTCCTAATAATTCTGTTCATTAGAGCCAGTATATATCAAACAGTGAACAAATTTGCCATCAATTTTTAGTAATGAGTCAAGAGTTCAAAAACTCAAAGCAAAATGAGGAGTGTAACTGTGAGAGGTATATAAAAATGTAATTTTAATGATATAATTAAGGGGTATCCTTGACATTAAAATTGATTATACATTATAACCACCTTAAACCAGCCTATTTTAAAGCCACTTTATATTAATGGGGATGTTTTAAAATAGGTCATCCACTATTTTCTTTATATCCTAGAGAGAAATGCATGCATTTCCAAGACTAAGGGAATAACTACATAACATTCATTACTATGTATGAAGTAAGTATAACCTAATTAAACTGTAAAACATTAAGTGAAAGCAAAATTGAAAAATTCAAGGATAAAATATCATTTTCCCTGGCCTTCAGGTTACAATTCAATTATTTTAACACACTAATGTCCCTAGAATGTATTTTGTAGCACCGAAAGATCTAATTGTACATCCAGTGCTTAAATACGTTCCCACATCTTCTATCCCATTAGACGAATGAGATTACGTATGTGAAAGTACTGTGCTTTCGTCAATTAGAGACACTGGTGATCATTCTTACAGACATTTAGAGATAGGAACTCAGTAGTAATCTCTGGTTTGTTCCATCTTTGATAAGATTTGATTATTTTAACAATTATTTAAAGCAGAGAATATAGCATGGGTCAGTTAGAAATAGAATTTATGTCTTCATAATGAAATAAACATTGAATAATTATTTAACCAGAACCACAACCACAGTTGAGAGGATGGGGAGACAGAAAATAAGGAAGCACACAGTGGAATGGGAAAAAGAATGAAAGAACTATATCTTTCCCAAGACCAAAAACCAAGTTTACTGGAAATAAGAAGGTAAAAGCCCAAACAAACAGTGAGCAGTTGAAAGTAACTGCCTCTAAGGAAGAAGAAGAAATTGGGGGGGGGGGGGGTTGGGAGGAAGATACCAAGGGGACTTTTAAAGCCTGTAAGAGTCAGAACCATCTGACTCTTCAAATACTGTACCTTTTTCACTTTGTTTTAAAAAGAAAAACTATTACTAATATATAATCAAATCATCCATACTACTCATATTAATCCAATCTACCCTGTGGGGCCATTGAAGAGTGGACATTTCACATGCATGGAAACTATTAATAAATTGAATTTGCCAGAGACAAGCTGTCCTCATAAAAAGACCTTTAAACTAAAGGGAAGGGAATGTGGGTAAGGAAAAAGAATATGAGTCAAAACAGACTGAAAACAAAGATACAAAAGGTACTTGGTCACTTTCTTCCCCTCCAGTGATTAGAAAAGGGAATAAAAAACAATATTTAATACTTCAAAAATCTAAATACCAGAACAAGGTGATGAGTACCTTGGGAGAAATGTGACCTCATTATCTTAGTGTGGCAGTTCATTAGTATGGTTCTAGTTCTCCACTGAAGTATAAGGTAAGATAACACTTAAGCTCCCTCCATTCCCCACCCTCTGGTGAAATTATTTATGGCCACCATGCAACTTATTATGGCCAATAAAGAGCGAAAGTGGCATATGTCTCTTTTAGGACACAGTTTTAACAACTAGCATATGATACGTCATGCTTTATTTAGTCTTCTGTCACAGTCAATAGAAATGTTCAAATGGCGGCTGTTCTGTCAGCATTGTCCCCATCTAATGTGTATACACGAGCTCCTTACAAGCATGTGACATATGGAAGAAATAAACCCTGTTTTCTGCCACTGAGATTTGAGGGGTTATTATTGCAGCGTAAGCCAGTCTATATTCACTGGTATACAAACTAGGAGTGAAATACCGTCTTAACAAAAACCCCAAAATACTGGCTTGGGGCCAAGCAGCACCAAAGTGTTCTGGGCCTACTCAAGGAAATATTTTTCAGAGACTGGAGAGCACCAAGTGATCCACATTAAGAAGTTAAAACACTGATAAAACTGTCACTACAATATCTTGGAGGTGACATGTACCTAATAAATTTATAATGAACCTCTACCTAGGTTCCTGTGGCTAATGAACTTATTTATAGCCCTAAAAGAAGAGGTTGGAAGACAGAAGATTAGTACTGTGTGATGGCTGGCTGTGTTTAACAAGGTATTAAAACAAAGATACTCAGAGCAGAACCACCATACAGGAGACTAGATGTTCAAAACTTAAAACAATCCACCCTCCTATGGTCACGAAGCAAGCTGACAAAACTGCTCAGTCATGGAAAGAGGCCATATTCTCCACAGCCAACTTCAGATGTGGCCAAGAATTAAAATGGAAGGACCTCTTATAGGACAAAGCCAAGGACCATGGAGAACTATCCTCCAGGGCACAGGCAGAGTAAGAACTATTTGTTACTGGTCTACAATACTGAGATAAATACAGAATTTGAATGCAAATGTTTACAAGCTTTTCCAGCCATTTCATACAGTAATTTTATATTTGTTGAATCTAATAATTTTTAAAGTTGGCTTGTAATTTGATGCTTTTTATTTCATTTTTCCTATAATTCATTTTTTGGTGTTTTTTAACTGTCAAAATGTTTATTGCAAAATGGAGTCTTAGAATAAAGGAAAGCAGAGTTCATATCAAAATGAAATGTATGACACCAGTTTGGATTTCTGAATACATTGTGGACTTTGTGCTGGAATTTCAACTGTTAAATTAGTAACTGAATAGTCTTACCACACAAGAGTAAAATTTAATCTTCCATATAAACATTATACAAGATATTTGGCATAGCACTTGCTCAGAATAATAATGCAATAGAATAACTGAGAAAAAGTTTTTGTTAAAATAAAGTAATAACGTCATCTATTCAAAGCTCACAAAGAATATAAACATTTTCTATTATTTAGTACAAAAATTTTAAAAGAGCACAAAAGCAATATGTGTAGTGTATCTATCTGACATTAAAAGATATACTGCTCTGCACACAATATAAAATAATTAATGTATGTGCTCGAAACTCTAGTTCTGAAGTAAATAATCACATGTCAGAAAGCTCGTCTCCAGTAACAGAGAGCAAATAAAGTTGGAGTCTGAGGAAACAGGGCTAGTCCTCTAGATTTCTTGATAAACACTCATTTTTTTAATCACAGAAATGCTGCATCTAGAGCTGTCAAGCTATGCTACAATTGAAAGAATAGAACAGATTCTTCTCTCTGGCAATGCTTAAAATCTAAACAGGAAAACAGTCTTACTCAAAAGCAACAAAAGGTGCTCGATAATAGAAAAATTATGCTCTACTATATATGTGGTATGGTAAGACTTTTACTTTTGAAAGGCTGCAACAAGTCTAGTTTAACACTTTTAAAATACAACATTTAACTCAGAGTAAGTTTTAAAGTTGTCTTTCATAAACTCCTACCACCCTAACGAAAACTCTGAAAAATAAAGTTATGCACACAGTAGTGCTATGAGAAGTCATTTTGGATCTCTCCTACACTCTCCCCCATCCCTAATTCCTTGATTTTTAATGGGGATCATTAAGGTTTGAATACCTCAGCTAGTGTTAAACTATAATTCATTTTTATCATGTTTACTAAACATTCAAATTAAATTGGAATTGTGTTTTTAAACTAGCCTAGAGAACCCAAGGAACAAAACTAGAGCCCTAGCACCAACTGCCCAGAGAGATTTCAACTACAGATTGCTACAGTCTAGGGTCTGATATGTGTCTTCCATTCTTCCCCTCTCCGAATGGGAACACTTATAGTTATCTGCCTCACCACTACCCTATGTATTCAACAGAGCTGGGAGACATAACTTATGTTTAGACCAGTAAAGAGATTACCACTACTGGGCATTACTCAGAGATCCTGGACTTTAAGCTTAACACAGTAACTGGACAGGATGTTTGGATTATCTCCACTGGGAAAAGTCAAGGATGGAACTACATGTACGAAGGGGAGTATGTGTTGACAAGAAACATTTTCAAATGTTTCTAGTTTTCTACATGTTAAGATTATACATCCTACTTCCTTGAGTCAGGTATGGCCATGACTTGATTTGGCCAATGAAATGTACAAAGTGGCATATGTAACTTCTGGAGGTTTTTAAGGGCCAGTATACATATGTTATGAATCATGACATACTTTCCCTCTGCTATGATGACTGATTAAAATCAAAATAAGGCCTTTTCTGTCAGCCCAAGTCCCAGAAAAAGAACAACACAGGACAAAGCTTCCAGATGACTCAATGTGAACATAAAATAAACTTTGTTGTTTTAAACTCTCAAAGTTTTGGTATTACCATCACAGTAAAACCCACCCCAGTCTTGTTGGTACACCTGGTCTTATGTAATAAGTGAGAAGAGAGTAACTTGAACATAAAATGCATATCCTAGATTTTAAAGCTAGATGTTTCAAAGAATTCCCAGGAAATTGACCCAATTCCACTGTAGGAAGATTCTGAAAGGGAAGATAACTCTTTAAAATGCAATTGACTGTTAGATATGGCCATGACTTAATTTGGCCAATGAAATGTGCAAAGTGATACATGTAACTTCTAGAAGTTTTTAAAAGTCAGTATACATGTGTCATGAATCGTGACACACTGTACCTTTGCTGTTACCACAACAGATGCTAATACCAAAAGAAAGGAAAAGTCATAGGCAAATGTTTGCCAATACTACACATATACACCTCCCAACTATGTATAGACTTTTATTCTTTGGGCCTGGGAGGGGCCCTCAATTCTTCAGTATGATGCTGCTGTCAGCACGGATCAGTGTTGGCATATAAGATGTAACTTTTGTCTCATCCCTAAACTCTAAACAAGTGTGTATGCCCAGGTCATTTAAATAATAGAAAGAGTGACATGTAATTAAGGACAAATACAAGAGGGTAACAAGCACTGTTAAATGGGTCAGTGAAGCTATGGTACAAAAAGGGCTAAGCTTGCAAATGAATTGCTAAAGGCAACAAAAGTGTATTTTGTTCAGCACCAGAATATTAACAAAGCCCCCAAAGAGCATCAAGGAGGAAATGCTTCAAGAGAAAAACACCGGTCTTCCTGTTAGTAAGGAGATAGTGTGAGGATTTGCATTTATGTGTTTCTTAGGCAGGTGGAACAGCTGGTAGCCCTCTTTAGCTAAAGCAATCCCATTTTGGGATTGGGTACTGTTTATATTATAGTAATACTTGGCAAACAATTCTCTGCTTTTACATGTTTGAAAGACTACTGTGCTAGAGCAATCTGCCCTCTCAGAACAATATTCAACTTTTGTGCCTTTGTACACATTTACATTTTAGAGTATCTGGCTGCAAGCTTTTCTAGGAGAACCTTAGTTAGTTTCCCCTTTATAGGCCTAAAATTCCTTTATGAGTAACCATAAAATTAATGGCTATCCCTCTCAGGAAAAAGAGGAAATTAACAACTATAACTATTAAATAAACTGTATCAAGATTGTGGGCACTATTCTTTGGAAAAAGACACATTTCATATTTTGCAACAAATGAGGCATATAATGCTTACAAAGTTCCTGTAAGAACACTGTGTCTAAAGTTAGCTTACTTGGAGTTCAATGCTGCTACTGAAGAACAGAACCTGCTCGCTGAACCAGGCATCAAATAAAACGCAGATTAGATCTCAACACAGTTCATTATTTAAGACTTAAAGGAGGCAACAAAAGGAATCAACATCTCTCCACTTTAGAGCCCCTTCAAAACATTTGGGAGGAAAATCCTCTATCTGTACTGCCCACACTCATCCCCCAAAAAGGAAGGGAGAAAGGAGGAGGCTGGCTATCCAGACTTGCTCTGACACCCGGGGTTGGGGGGAGTCTCACAAGCAAAGACCTAAAATTAGTATGGGTACTATCCCGATGTTTACTACCACTTTAAGTGGAGAATATGGGAGAAAAAGAAAGACCCCACTAGGGAAAAAGTCTATTCACGACTTGAAATTTGTACCTCACTGATTATGGAAGATGCACAAATAGGCCATGCCAGACAATATGTGGTGTCCCTGGTTTTGACATGTGCCTAAAATCGCATAACTCTGATTTTATACTTAAGTGCTTAAGCACATAACCACAATCAATTACCTCACTGCTATCATGAGCACCTTGTCCCATAGAGAACTGTGTACTGCCCTAACCACATTCTCTAAGAATCCATGAGGTGAAGTTCTTAAGTTTCAATAAACATGAGATCCTTCTCCAAAGCACTGATGTTGGATTAGGCCTGTTAACTTCTCACACAAAGCTGTACCCTCCTGTACACTGCACTCCTCTGCTGAATGTTTCATCTGAGGAATGTCCACTTAGTGCCAGGCTTGTACATTTATCACAGTTTGTCAACACACCTATAAAGAATTCAAACCACACCAGGATCTGGTGCCTACGTGAACTGCTGTTCCAGAATCTGGAGTACAAAATAGACTTTAAAGTTCCCTGTGGAACACTTAGCTAGGGAAAAAAAAAGAAAGCAACACTCTTCTTGTGCAAAGCACAGGACAAAGGATGGTGAGGCAGGAAAGGCTGGGTCTCGATTGCTCCAGTAAATGTAGCAGCGTCTTTCACGAGGATACTGAATCTGCAATGTGCCATACATTCTAAGGATAACAAAAATTGTTTCCTCTTAATCGTGCACTACTTTTCTCATTTTATTACCAAATACAAAAAAAAAAAAAAAGCCAACAAATGTTATGTCAGGCCCAATATAGGTTGGGAGATCTGTTTATTCCTGGATTATTTACAGCAGCAACGTAACAGCATTTATTTTCTGTCAGCCCCAGGAATAGCGCCACCATCTACCATATACAGCACTAAGGCTTCCATACATGTGGAATTTAAGGAACACGGACTATTTTACTCCCTCTCCGGATAATCAAAGACTTACAGGTCTGGTTCTGCCTTTTTCCCCAAACTTATGCACAGACCATGTTTCCAAATTCTAAGTTTCAAAGAAGCCCTACTCACAGATCGCTTCGACATCCATCTGATGATAATACCATTCTTCCTTTAAAGGACATTTCCCTAGGGAGGGTTTTTCACTTAAGAGCCTCGGTTTACCCGTGGCCTCATTCCATCCCCCAGCCCTAGAAAGGACTCACGTTGGTTCCCGCCGCTCACGAAGCGAAAAAAGAAGAAAGCAAAACGCCCCATCAGAAGGGGCCAGGTGAGGCCGCTTTGGGGCCCCAGAGGCGGAGCGAGCTAGACGCCAGAGCTCGGCCGTGCAGCCTCTGCTTGAGGAAAGCCGCTTGGTCTGAATCCCCCTGTCTGCAGGCAGAAACCACAGCCTCAAGCCTCAGGGATCCGCGCCGCCACCTACCTGTCCGAGACCTGCGGGCAGGGAGCCGGGCGGTCCTTGAGGCCGCGCGGCCGACGGTTCCCGCCGCCAAACCACGGAGAAGGATGCAGAAGGCGGGGCCGCAAGGGGCCAGCCAGGCAGCCACGAACCGCTTCGTCGACCTGCGAGAGCGTGGCGCCTCGGCTCTACGCGCTTGAGGCCGCCACCTGCACAGCGGAGTCGGCCTCCTGGACAAAAAAACAACCCACAAGGCTCCTCCTTCTCCTCGTGCTCCCTACGTGAGGGAATCTCCAACCAACGGGAAGCGCAGGGGGCGGAGCAAGAGCCTCCCCTGGTGACAGACGAGTGCCGAGTCCTCCCGCCGGCGCGAACGGGCGGTGCAATAGCTGGGCCAATCAGCAGCGTGGGTGGGGAGTAGAGGGAGGGAGAAAGCAGAGAAAGCGGGCACCCAATCAGATCTCGGGGTCCCCGAGCGACTGGT
The DNA here is from genome assembly GCF_041146395.1 of Eulemur rufifrons. Taxonomy (NCBI): domain Eukaryota; kingdom Metazoa; phylum Chordata; class Mammalia; order Primates; family Lemuridae; genus Eulemur; species Eulemur rufifrons. The sequence continues at coordinate 83,338,700 of NC_090984.1, forward strand.
TCTGCGGCCCATGGCCTTCCGAGCACGGCGCTCAGGGGGCGTGCCCGCCTGAGCCAATCGGCGCGAGCCCACAGTGCGGAGCGAGCGCCTCAAATGCTCGGGTTTCTCAGCTGATTGTCTCCAGCCGAGAGTTGTTTTTTGCAGCTACGGAGCCGAGCCGCAGCAGGAGGAGCCGAGACCCTCGGGGGGTGGGGGGAAGAGGAGGCGGGGTCGGGGGGAGCCGCGGCCGCTCTGCGCGGGACTCCGGGTCCCGTCACGGCGCTTCCTGGGGTTGGAGGCTGGGGTGGGTGGGGGGTAAAGGGACAGTCCTCCCCTTCGACGGCGGCTCTGAGTCCGGCCCCTTCCTTCCCGCGCTCCCTCGCCCACCCCCTAACCCCTTCATGAGGGTGTCGGTGCCGGGTCCGGCGGCCGCTGCCGCCCCCACGGCCGGCCGCGAGCCCTCGACGCCCGGCGGGGGCGGCGGAGGCGGAGGCGCCGTCGCTGCTGCCTCAGGCGCCGCGGTGCCGGGCTCCGTGCAGTTGGCGCTGAGCGTCCTGCACGCCGTGCTCTACGCCGCGCTCTTCGCCTTTGCCTACCTGCAGCTGTGGCGGCTGCTCCTGTACCGCGAGCGGAGGCTGAGTTACCAGAGCCTCTGCCTCTTCCTCTGTCTCCTGTGGGCAGCGCTCAGGACCACCCTCTTCTCCGCCGCCTTCTCGCTCAGCGGCTCCTTGCCCCTGCTCCGGCCGCCCGCTCACCTGCACTTCTTCCCCCACTGGCTGCTCTACTGCTTCCCCTCCTGTCTCCAGTTCTCCACGCTCTGTCTCCTCAACCTCTACCTGGCGGAGGTAAGGCGGGAGGACCAGCATGCGGGGCCCGGGAGGGTGAGCGGGCCGCCCGGATCAACTCCCGCTAAGGACCGGCGGTGGGGGGGGGGGGCCAGTGAGGGGCGGACTGGAGACCAGCATGGGGAAACTAAGGCATGCCTGGAGTGGGCGCCAGTGTTTTCGCCCTAAACTTGAGCAGCTGATTGACTCTATTCCTGAGGTAATTTGAGGGGAGTGAGTGAGAATGTGTGTGTTCTGTCAACTTAAAACAGCAAGACAACCCTTTGTTCGGTGTTCTGGCCCTCTAAGGTAAGGTGTTGGTGGCACCAACAAAGTGGCATCGCAAGAAGTAGCAGCCCCGGTACCTCTGCCGAAGCTGGACTGTGTTGAGGGAGGTTGGATGCTGAGGTAGCAGCAGCTCTGCTGAAGCTGGACTGCTGCCAGCCATTACGTCACCAGGCAGAGAGAGCTGTTCCTCTGCTATTGTTGCTGCGTTTCTTTTATTAGAAGCTTATATTCCTTCTTGCATCTCCTTTCCTGTGGCTCGATAAGCCTCACACAAATTCCGTTTGATAGTTCCCCAGCAGGGTTAATGATCAATAACCAATGCTGAGGTTCAGTGTGAGGACCTCCATAAAGCCCTTAATGCTTGTCCCAGTTGCTTCATGCTTTGGAGATTTATTCTACCTCTCAGAGCATAGTCTTTTTTGGAGCTAATTAAGAGACAAAATACTAGCTTAACCTGTGCCTATTGCGGAAACAAATCACACTGCTTTTGCAATAACTTGCTTAATATCTGGAACCTAATCACACCCCCTTTCTCTTTTATGGGGAATTGCTGGTTGGATTGCATTGTTCTGCAGCGCTTAGGTATTTGACCCATTTCAAACAGGTTTGGGAGTGTAAGGCTGTCAATCATTTGTGTCAGCTTGTGGTGTTTAAGCCACAGTATTTCAAGAATTGCCCCCCAAAATTTCCCTTCCCCCCAAAAGAAAAGCTTGAGGAAGGGAGGAAACAAGGTGACATCATATGCTTAATACTGACTAATATAGAACAATATTGGTCTATGCAGCTAATCCTCTCAAAGGCTATTGGAGGTGATGAGAATTAATGTAGTTCCAAGCAAAAGTAAAAAACATTTGAGGCAGATTGTTTATATTTCCTGCATAAACCGACTCTTTTCTCCTTTAATAAATAGGAAGTGGAATGCATAATTTTAAAATCACAGTCATAATTCTATTTAGCACACTAAAAACAATAGTTGAAATATTAATAGTAACAAACCTAATTTAACTTTAATTCTTTTCTTTCTCCATCCTTTGGGAGCCTAAACAATACAATGACAAAAATCCAAATAGTAACAAGCAGAAATAAAAAGGATGGGTAATCATAAATCAGTTAATCCTGCCATAGTCACATCACTTATTTGAGGATGTTCTGATTTGTAGGTGTTTAAGCTATTATAACACTTCCGTCCTTTATGGTTAAACTGATACATTGTATTCTTACTGCCACCATTTTTGACTGTTAGTGACTTGTCATCACTGAAACCTTACTGTAGCTTCAGATATAGTAGTTAATTTACCTGAAAGTGACTAGCAATCTTTATGCCTTGAACATCAGATAACTTGGTTTTGCCTATACACTTAAAAAATCATTTTAATGATTCACTGTAAAATAGTTGGTAGACATTTCGTAAAGTGGATAAACATTCTTTTTACTTCTTGAGTATAACACACCATAAAGTGCACAGTCTTAAATATACAGCTAGATGGAATTTTACATGTATGTGCTCATGTTACCAGCACCCAGATTAAGATGTAAAGAATTTTCAGTGTTCCGCAAGATTCCATTGTACCCTCTCCCAGTCAGTATCTCTCACCCGGAGGTAAACAAAGTGGCTAAAGACTATCACAATAGAAAAAAAAAAAAAATCTATATTTAAGCTTAAAATTCTAAAAGTATGCTTCTACAGCATAAAATACACAGAGTATCTAGATTGGGTCTTCAGACTTTTGATTGCTAATATTCCAAACTAGTGAGGAAGAATTTAAAGTCTAAAAGTCTTCCTATTAAATGAATCTTTTGTTTGTGTGTTGTAATTTTTTAAACAGCAATAAAACTCTATTAACCTAGAAAATATAATTTGGAAAGAAGCTGGGCTAAAGCTTTTTTCTTTTGCAGTGTCTCCTAGAATGGGTGTGGATTGTTTGTCTATCCTTGTCTTTTTATACTCAAACTAACAATTTTAGGATACATACCTGTACTTGAGAGCAAATTTTTGACTTTTTGGAAAACCTGTTTAAAAAGAGAGATCTTAACCAGAAATTGTTTCCCTATTCATTAGAAAAAATCCACAGGAACCTGAATTTAGTAGTATTAGAATTGAAATTTTTATATCAATTCCAGGCAACTAGAAATATACTTCCTATTGATCATTCTGAATTAATGAAGCTTTTCCTAGTAAGTTCTTCTTATTATAGCAAAGTTGTAGGAAAAGTCTATGTGGTGACAAATATTAATATAAGACTTACTTGAAATTTAATTTTTTAAACCAAAAGCTCCTATTACCTTTTTTGAATAGTTGTGCTACTTGATTACTAACTTACTCTGTCTTTACTACCTGTCATATTAAATACCAATTCCATTTTACTTTTGACTTGTTTAAAGCATTTGTTGATCTGTCTCTCACTAATTAAAAGTAATTTTAAGGACTTAGTTATAAAAAACCACAGATCGATATAAAAATAGTCTGTAAAGTAACCATTACTACTTTGAACACATTTGGGTGGGTGTTCTAAAACTCATTATGTTTTTGAAAAGTTAAGAACTGCCTAAATCACTTTCTTTTGGTGACTACACTTGAATGGAATTGAGATAAGGGAAAGTAGTGTTTTCTGAAACAATTAGACTTCTCAACTTTTCATACTTAACCTCCTAGAAGGAGATAGTTGAGGAGGAAAAAAAAAAAACCCATACACTAATCTTAAAAGCACATATATTGAACTTTTTCTGACAAGATCAGTAGAACATGAACTTTACCAGACAAGGGTTCACACTCCTGTAATTCTACCAGAGGAGACTTTCAGTCTTTAAAACTGATGGCTATCTACCATCAGAACATGTAGAAGGACTTAAAATGAGAGTTGGTAGTATACCATCTTTGGAGTGTTGTGATGCATGCCAGAATCAGTGAGTTCATCTTCGACATATTGACATTTTTTCCTTTTATTTGTAATACGAGTGCCAGTTGCTTAATCAGGCTAAAATACAGTGACTTAATCACAATGCCAAAACAGCTAGGAAAATTAAATTCAAAATCTTAACTCTTACATTCATGGATGCTGTTACAGTCTCTGTTAGTGGATGTATTTTTCCAAATATTGATGGCACTTGAAATAACATGCAATTCAACTTACAGGTATGTTCATTTTGTTATGTTCTGTGATTTCCTACAAAGGTATTTTTATGACCAAAAATGGAAATTCCTTGAGGATAAGAAGTTATTTTATCAAAAAAAGTTATTTTTTCATATTTTTAATCTCATAGCAACTAGAACAGTGGTGATTATATTATTGAATAATATAACAGATCTAGAATATATTTAGCCATCTAATATGTGGTGGTTAATTTTATTTTGATGGACATTTGAGGTAAATTATGTACTGTCTGGAATCTTTTCTGCCTAAAAGATTCCATGTAATATAGAGTTTTGCTTAAGAAAACTACTTTTATATCATGGCAAACGGCCCATAGTAATTAGGACTTGCTAATTTGGTTTCAACAAATTCTACTAAATAGAAAAGTCTGTAAAACAAGTTTCATATCATGAGTCAGTGATTATAAACTGTTTTTGTCTGAATCTCCTAAGCTGTGTTTTATTTCCTAACTTGATCTTATTTTTCCTGAGACTATCTGTGAGGCCAGAGTTTCATATACATATCTATGGCAGAAGACATCCTTATATTTTATGAATTTAATATTTTCAAAGTACCTTATGACATTTATCTTTACGATTCTCATGAAATATGTAGAAGAGGGGTGTGATTTGTCCAAGGTTACATGGCTAATATGTATCAGATGTGAGACTACTGTATTGCTCAAGTGCTATAAAGTCTTGTCAGGTAATCTCTTCCTATACCATGAACTTTCCTGGATACCATCACTTCTTTGCTTATTATTTAGTGCTCCTCTAACATGCTTTCCCATTTTTATAATGTTTCAGACCTTTTCCACTGTCTAGAAAACCCTTTATTCTCCCTTCATCCACAGCATATGACTCTTACCTCCTACTTTAATTAATTAATTTACTTATTTTTGGAGATGGGGTCTTGCTCTGTTGCCCAGGCTGGAGTGCAGTGGCTCAGTCATAGCTCACTGCAGTCTCAGACTCCTGGGTTCAAATGATCCTCCCAGCTCAGCCTCCCCAAGTAGCTGGGATTACAGGCATGAGCCTTCATGCCTAACTTAACTGCCAGTTTAAACAAGTGTAGAAGCCAGGGCCATCTGGCTGACCAGAGATTCAGAGAAATGCATAACAATGCTGTGGAGAGTGTTTAATCTTTTTCAATGCATGATTGAACAGGTAAGTAAGGAAATTCCTCAAAAGCCAGAAACTACAAAGAAAGCAAATGCAGAATGATAAAATACCACAAATGTTTGACTTGGGGCTGAGTGTTGTTATCAGCTGCTTCCTGCTAGCCTAGCATCCAGATTTTAATTTTATGTACTGGAGGTGTAGGGAGGTGATATTGCTGGCTATACCTTTTGGTGAGGTCTGATTAAGACCTCATCCCCTCCAGCATAATACCAGAATCATTAAAGTGTACACCTGCAGTGGATAAAGTAGGAAAATAAGCGGGTCCTCAGAAGTTGATAGTGGGATTTGTGACTATCTCTGCCTTTAGCTCTGGGTGAAGAGGGTACAAATTGGGAAAAGAAAAATCTTCCCTGAGAATGCACAACAACCTTGTTCTCACACAGTTTGAAGCCTGAGTTCACATCAGTTCTATGATTGGAGGATGGGGAGGTTGGGACATCCAACCTGAAATGTAAAGTTATTCTTGCTTGATAGTAACCTCATACTCCTCCTGGAGGAAGAAAATGCAAATCATCCCTGGAGGAATGTTCTTTAAAACCAGAATCCTGACCAATAAAATTCCAAGGAACATGAGCTCAAAATTAACAATCACTGGGAATCTTACCTATAAAGATTGCAGATATCAGAATTATCAAATACATAGTATAAAATAATTATTCACTTATATAAATTAAGAAATTAAACACTTGAAATATGATAAAACTCAAAATTAACTGGCACATTTGGAAATAATCATGTTTTTATTTGTAGAGATGAGGTCTCTCTTTGCTGCCCAGGCTGTTCTCAAACTCCTGGCCTCAGGTGATCCTCATGTTTTGGCTAGGCATGAGGATCACTTGAGGTGGCTGGGATTATGGGCATGAGCCACCATGGCTGGCCCATAATCATTTTTAAAAATGAAAAAGAAAATGAAATGGATGGTTAAACAGATTAAACAGTTAAAAAGAAATTAGTGAGTTAGAAGATCTCAAAAAAAATAATCACCCAGAGAAATAACCCATTGATTATATTTTAAACCTTTTAAGAGAGAATGAGGAATGAACAGGTCTAAGATATGTCTAACTGAAATTTTGGAGAAGTTATTCAAAGAGATAATGACTGAGAATTTACCCTAATTTATGAAAGACAGCAAGTTTCAGAATCAGAAAGCCTAGCCAATCCAAGGTAGGTTTTGTGAAAATGAACACAGTGCTAAACTTCAGAACACCAAAGAGAAAATATTTTTAAAGCAACTAGACAGAAGATATTACAAAAGAATAAAAAAGTGTGTTGGTGTTCAACGACTAAGGAATCCAGGAGACAGTAAAACATCTTCAGAATGATGAAAGAAAGTAACCTGAAACCTAAAATTCTTCCCATAGTGAAACTGCCAACAATAGGGATGAAATAAAAGCCTGTGGAGACAAAAACAGTTTGTTAGTAATTGATCCTCACAAAAAGATCTAAACGATAGACCTTACTGAAATACAGGAAGGAATGGTGAGCAAAGAAAAATGTTACATAAGTTGGTAAATCTAAACAAGATATATGTATGAAATAATTTCTAATTTATAGAAATAAAAAAATTGAGAGAACCAAAATCCTGTACAATAGCATATAAATAAGGAAGCCAAAATAACAGGGATAAAGCATTGTAAGGTCCTAGTGTCATTTGAAGGAGTAAACATCATAAGGTGCTAGTGTTTGGTTAAACTTTAGGTTGACTATATCTTTCAAAAGAAAAGCAAAAGTATATCACTTTCAAACTATGAGAGGGAAATGAAAATGGTGGTAGGATGAGGGTAGAGCTTGTCCACAACATGGTAACAACAAAAAAACACCTTGAGAAAGATCAAATTAATATAATATGAAAATTAAAAAATAAAATATTCCAGTCATGAACTTAATACTCTAGCATAAAGAAAATGTGTCATACTTCATTTTAAAACAAGTTCAGCTATATGCTATTTACAAGAGACGCTCTTTATACAAGTAAAGGATAAAAGTAAAAGTATAGGAAAATGAGATATTGTGCCATGTTAACCAAAAGAAAACAAAAATTAATAGAACTTCAAAGAGAAAACAAACCTAATGTTTTATTGGAAATTTTAACATTGATCAAGAAAATATGGATGTAGATCAATATGTAAATACCCAAAAATGACCATTTATGGAACACTATAGAAGTATACCCAACAGCAGGGTTTATTTTTTAAAATTAACATTTGGAACATTTTTTTAAATTGACCACATACTGGAGCATTAAAACAACACTCAACAAATTAGAAATAATCAGACATGACTGAGCACATAACTCAACCACTTACCAGCTGTTAGACCTTGGGCAAGTTACTAAACTTCTTTGTACCTATGAACTTCTCTGTGCCTATAACCCTATTTCTAAAACTGTGTATGATAATGTCTACCCCATAGGATTATTGTGAGAACTGAATGATACCAAAATCAGATGAAGGCACTATGAAAAATAATTACAAATATTTCTTACGAACATAGATGCAAAAATATTTGACAAATCTACTCAAATAATATATTAAAAGGATATTACATCATGACCCAATAAGTTTTATGTTAAAAATATATTCAAAAATCAATGTGGGCCGGGCGCGGTGGCTCACGCCTGTAATCCTAGCACTCTGGGAGGCCGAGGTGGGCGGATCGTTTGAGCTCAGGAGTTCGAGACCAGCCTGAGCAAGAGCGAGACCCCATCTCTACTAAAAATAGAAAGAAATTATATGGACAGCTAAAAATATATATAGAAAAAATTAGCCGGGCATGGTGGTGCATGCCTGTAGTCCCAGCTACTTGGGAGGCTGAGACAGGAGGATTGCTTGAGCTCAGGAGTTTGAGGTTGCTGTGAGCTAGGCTGACGCCACGGCACTCACTCTAGCCTGGGCAACAGAGTGAGACTCTGTCTCAAAAAAAAAAAAAAAAAAAAAAATCAATGTGATAAACCATATTTGCTGTGTAAAAGAGAAAATCATATGATCATCTCAGACACAAAGAATTTGACAAAATTAAACAGCCATAGCTGATTTTTTAAAAAAATTCTAGCAAACAAGGGAAAAGTGGGGAACTTCCTCGATGTAATTAAAAGCATCTACAAAAAATCTACAGCCAATTTTATATTAATACTTGATGAAAGATCGAAAGCTTATTTCCTAGGACAAAGTACTTCAAGATTGTGCTGGAGGTCCTAGCCATTGCAATAAGGCAAGGAAAAAAGGTTTAAAAATTAGAAAGACAGAAGTAAAATTGTCTTTACTTGTAGGTGACGTGATTGCTAAAGTCAAAAATCCTAAATGAATCTACAAAAAACTACAAGACTAAATGAATTTAACAAGCTTACAGGATATAACTGTTTTATATACTAACAGAAAACAATTGGAAAATGAAATATAAAAATGATTCCACTTACAATAGTGCAAAAATTAAGATATTTAGGAATAAATGTAATAAAAGATGTGCAATACCTCTACAATTAAAACTACTAAACATAGAAATTAAAGAAAGGCCTAAGTAAATGGAAAAATATACTCAGAAAGACTCATTATTTTTAAGATGTCACTTCTCCCCAATTTGACCTATACATTCAATGTATTTCCTATGAAAATCTTCACAGGTTTTTTTGGTAGCAATTGCCAAGATGATTTTAAAATGTATGTGGAAATACCAAGCTGAAATAATTTTGTAAAAGAAGAACAAAGTTGGAAATCACACTACCTGATTTCAAGACTTACAAAGCTACCGTAATCAAGACAGTGTAATACTGGAGAAAAAATAGACATATACATCCATGGAACAGAATAGAGAATCCAGAATTAGACCTGTATTTATATAGTCAACTGAATTTTTTACAAAAATGCCAAGGTAATTTAGTGGGGAAAAGAGAGTTTTGTCAACAAATGGTGTTAGAATAATTGGGTATTCATATGGGAAAAAATGAACATTGATTCTTACACTATAAAATCTACTTAATATAGATCCTGGACCTAACTGTAAAAGCTAAAATTTGTAGAAGAAAATAGGATAAATCTTTGTTTTCTTACAGAAGACAAAGATTTCTTAGGAAACAAAAAAGCTTGAACCAAAATTGACAAATGAGACTATCAAAATTAAAAACTTTTGTATTTCACAAGACAAATATTGAAAAGGCAAGCCACAGACAGGGAGAAAATATTTACAGCACATATATCTGGCAAAGTACATGTATGCAGAATATATGAAGAGGTCTTAGAACTCAATAATGAAATCTAATAAAAATGGACAAAAGATTTGAACAGACACTTCACAAAAGAATATATATGCATGGCCAAAAAGCACACAAAAAGATGCCTAAGACTACTATCAGGAAAATGAAAATTGCAATCACAATTAATTACCATTAAACATCAACTATCAAGACTAAAAAGGACTGACCATACCAACTATTGGCAAATACATGTATTAATTGGAACTCCTACACTGATACTAGTAATGTAAAGTTTACATTTTGGAAACAGTTTAGCAGTTTTAAAAAAGTAAGACATAAACCTGTCATAAAATCTAACCATTATAGGAGCCAGATGTGGTGGTGTGCACCTGTCATCCCAGTGTACTCTGGAGGCTGAGGCAGGAGGATCACTTGAGATGGGAGTTGGAGACCATTCTGGGCAGCATAGCAAGACCGTGTCTCAAAAAAAGAAAAATAATAACAAAAACTTGTGGAAAAAATCTACCCATTATACTTTTATATATTTACCCAAAAGAAATGAAAGCATATCTTCACACAAAAACTTGAATATGAATGTTCATAGTAGCTCTATTCACAATAGCCCAAAACTGAAATTAACCCAAATATTCATCAAAAGTGAATAAACAAAATCTGATAGGTATATCCATAGAAAGGAACACTACTCAGCAGTTAAAAAAAGGGACAAACTACTGACACAACATGGATGAATCTCAAAATCAGTATGCTGAAAAAAAGAAGCCAGACAAATACTAGCTCACAGTATATTGTTTCATTTATATTAAATTTTAGAAAATGCAAGCCTATGGTCATAAAAAGCAAATCACTAGTTCCTTGGGGTCTTGAGCAGAAGGGAAGATTTACATAAAAGGGACAGGGTGAAATTTAGCAGGTGTGGAAATATTCTGTATTTGTTGTGATAGTTTTATAGGTTGTATACTTCTCTCAAAACTTGGAATCGTACACTGTAAATGCACGCAGTATGTTGTACATAAATTATACCTCAGTGAAACTGATCACCCCAAAATTTCAGGGCTTTATTTGCAATTTATTCCTAGAATAAAAGCTAAAGTAGGGAAGAAATGTAAAAAGTGCAGCTCCATCATTTATCAGCTCTGTGTAACTTGGTAAAGTCACCTGGGTATATATTGTTTTAACTTCTTTGTGCTTATTTCCCTGTTTATAAAAATGAGAATAATAATAGTACCTGCCTCATAGGATTATTGGGAAGATTAAATTATATAATTCATATAAAATCTTCAGAGTGGCTACATGGCATATAGTGTTGATTGTTAGCTATAATTAAATTTTGAAGAATTGGAATTTTATAGACTACATACTCCTTAAAAATAATAACTTATAAAGGTTCATTTAGAAATTTTTAAAACACTTAAGAACATGTGTAAGGGAAGAAATCACAATGGACTTTAGAAAATACTTAGAATATGATAATAAAAACACTACAAACCAGAACTTGAACAATGCAGCTAAATTGGCATGCAGAGATAAATTTAGAACCTTAAATGTTTACATTAGATAAAAGCTGAAATGTAACAAGTTAATCATCTAATTTACGTGACAAAAAGAACAGGATAAATCCAAAGGAAACAAACAAAGAGATGAATGTAAAGAGTAATAAAATAGAAAAAAACACAATAAAGAGGTTTGGTAAAGCGAAAAGCTAACCCATACCTTTCTTCATAATCAAACTTCTTCAGAGGTGACCATTTACATATCACCATTTTCTCACTTCTCCACCCACTCTAATCTGCCTTTGTCCCATCACTCTGCAAAATAGCTGTTGCCTGTGGCTCACAGTGACCTTCATGTCAATGAGTTCATTAGATATTTTTCAGTCATCATCCAGATTAATCTCTCAACAGCAACTGACTCCCCATATTTTTCTCCTTAGCACATTTCCATTGACTAACACATTGAATCACATACTCCTGATTTTTTTGGTACCTTGCTAGCTTCTTTTTAAGCTTGTCTGCCTCTGCCTTGCTATCAGAGAGGTTGAGATTTCTAAAGACTTAAGCCTAGAATCTCCTCTTCTTCCCAAGTGACCATATCCATTTTCATGTCACCGTGGCACTTAAAAGCAGATGACTAACACACCTATCTCCATTCTTAACCCAGATTGCTCCTCTGAGCTTTGGGTCTCTAGATTCTACCTTTATTTGATACCTCTTTCTGGATGTCTGAAGCATTCAGATTCAACATGTCCCAAACTGAGCTCATGATCTTTCCTCCTCCCTCCCCATCCTTCACCTATCTCCATCAAAACCCGGTTTGCCTCTTTTGTTCCCCATTTCAGTGACTGGCGCTGCTATCTAGTTATTTATATAATTCAGAAACCTATGAATTAGATCATTCTTGATACTGCCTTCTCCCTCATACCTCATATTCACTCTATCACCAAATCCTATGTTACCTCCTAACATCTCTCAAATCCATTCATGTCTCCCCATCACAATAACCTAGTTCAAGCGACTAGCATCTATTGCCTAGTCCATGGCAGTTAGCCTCCTAATGAGTGTGTCTGTATCCTGTGGTCCCCACAGGTCCATTCTCCATAATTTTGCCAGAATTATCCTTTTAAAAAAATCTAATTATCAAAAACCCCATGTCCAAATGCCTCCACTGGCTCTAGTTACTCATTAGGATAAAGACACTTTTATACATACTGCAATGCACTTCATGGTTCCAGCTTCATCTCCTACTGTGCTCCTCTTTCCTTGCCACTCCAGCCACACTAAAATATTCATTTAGTCCTTTGTACTTGCCACATTCTTTTCCCACTGCTTAGAATGTTCTTTCCTCCTTTGCTTAGTTAACTCTCAACTCCAGAATGACACTTCTTCAGGGACACCTTCACCCAGCTATCCAAGTAGATTAGTTTCCAAAATTATAGACTAGCAGAGCATTATGCTCCTCTCCTTCATATCACTTGCACAGTTGCAATTTTATATTTGTTTGGGTGATTTCTTTGTGTAAACCTACCAGATTGTAAGCACTATAGGAATAGGGACCAAGTCAGTTCTTGCTGTATCCCTAGTATCTAATTTAATACCTGTTATGTATTAGGTGTTCAATAAATACTGAATGAAGTCCTTGTTCACCATATCCAAAATATCATAGGGGGTGGAATCCCTGAATATAATATATATACATATATATAAAATTTCACAGTAGAACTTCCTTTAACCTTCTTTCGTTTCCCATTTATCTACCTCCTCCTCTTAAAAAAAAAGAAAGAAAGAAAAGAAAAGTGCTTTTGTTAAAACAGGCCACTCAAATGCAAATACCTAGAGGGGCCTGGATGCTACCATCTGAGAGAATAGGGAGCGGTGGTGATCTTGGTGAATCGCAGAGTATGTATTTAAAGAGGACAGCCACAGTAACAGAAATTTGGGTTTCTTAAAATGGGAAATCTTTTTAAATAAAGTAAGGGGATTCAAATATTGTTAAAAATACTGTAGACTAACACTGAATAAAGTAACCAAATCATTTTTATGGATCAGCCCAACCTATGGGCTGCAATTTATGTTTTCTCCTCTTCTTCCTCATCCTCCTCCTTCCTCTGTATTCCTTTAAGGAATAAAACAATAAACATAATCTTGTATTTATAATTTTCATATAACAAAACTTAATTACATTTAATAGCTATCAAAGTTGGTTAACATGAACTCTGAATAATTTATACCCTATGGGAAAACTATGGTGTTCTAAGTGTGACCAAATGTAAAAGATAGTACTGTAAATCATAGGATATACCATCAATATCTGCCTTCCTCTACTATGCTATATATTGCTTTAGATCAGCCACTATTTTATGTTTATTTTGAAGGAAATTTTGCATACTCTCAGCACCTAGCATTGTTATTTATGTTAACACTTAACAACTTGGATGGTTGAGCAAATTGGTGGTAAAGTAAGGGAATTCAAAAGAAATATTTCCCTCTTTCCATATCCACAAACAAAATCAGAATCTGTAACTTAGCAATGTGGAACTTTTCATTTAATTTGTTTCAAATAAAAACAAACTTTTAGGAAATCTTACTGTTTTAACTTTGTTAAGAGGTATGTTTAAGGTAGTATAATTTCACCAGTAGCCCTGATCTAGGAGTCTGGGAACCTGAATTCTAGTCCAAGTTCTACTCTGCTTGGCTAATTGATATTTGCCAAATCAATACTTTTCTGGGCCAGTTGTTTACTTTGTAAAGTGGTTAGTCTCAGTTATATCTAAGCCCCCTTTAATTCTAATATTCTTATTCTAATAAAGCAACCTGGATTTTGAGAATCTTTTTTTTAAAAAATTCTTATTTTACTTTATTACCTAGTCTTGAGGTCTAATACAGTGTCTGTGAATTCTGTCTCTGAGCTATGGATGTCAATTAAACATAGCTATACAAACTATGTTAAAAGTAATCAAAATTTAGTTCACTTTAGGGCCTGAGGATCATCTGCTTTCTAGAATAAGATGTAGCTGGATATTTCAAATCTGTATGTTCTCACTTTTTACAATTCAATTATAGGTGCCATTTTTCATTAGTATATTAATCATACTCTACGATTTGTTTTTCCTAACTTCAGTCTCTCACTGTGTAGAAATTCTTAAGAATTATTTTCTTAAAATTTTGTGCTCTTTCCTCAGCTACCATGTAGCACTAATTGCTGATCCAATCATTTGGACTGCTTTGAGGTGATATAGTATATTCAAAGGAAAATATGAACTTTTACTCTTTCACAGCCCTACTTTAGGTTCTTTGATTGGTCAGGAGCCTCCTAGTATCCTTTCTCTCACTTTCTAAAGGCTTTGTGTTGAGCCTGTTAAGAATCTAATTGGCATTTTTTAAAAAATCTGTTCTGGAAAGAATTGGACTTTTAACAGCAGAACTGACAAGCAATAACTTAAGTCAGAATTTCTTGCGTAAGGTAGAAAAAGTAACATGATTGCTAGGAACATTGCACATAAGCATATTTCTTGAGATGAATTAACAGACTAGAATCAGTCACAGTTAAAGGCATCTACATTTCTAAATGGGTTGTGGATTTTCCAGGTTTTGTAAACTAGAGACTGTAAGAATACAGTTAGAACATTGGATAGGGTGGAATTATGGAGTTAAGATCTTGGGCACTGGAGTCCTATTCCGTGGACCCTTGCTAACCTTAAGTGTTTACTTAACTTTTTTGTATCATAGTTTCCCCATCTGTAAATGGACCTAATTGTGCCTATCTCATAGGGTTGTGAAGATTAAATGAAGTAATACTTTAAAAATACTGAAAGTAGGGATCAGAACATAGTAGGACTCAATTGTTAGCTGTTATTATCTTAGTCACACAAAAGAAAATGAAAGCATCTCTAAAATTAAGATTTTTCTTTTGTCTGGCATCTTTCTCATGTGTATACTTTAGACAATAGAATAATCACTTTTTCAAATCTATGGTAATAGACATTATGTCATTATTTCCTTACTGTAATGATTAAGATAGCTTCATAGGTATTATCCCCATTTTTCAGATGATGAACCAAGGTCATGGACTTGGTCTAAACCACACTAGAAATGAGAAGGGTTGGATTCAGGTCTTCTGACTACACTAATTCTTTTTCTGTCATGCTATAGAATTAGCAGGTTTTAAGCTAACATTAGTGATCATCATCACTGCTTACCTTCAAACTGTTATTGTTCTTAAGAAATGGAGATTAAAGCAAAGTAAGCAGTGTTCCTTCTGCTGCTTTCTTCCCTGGGCTATTCTATTACTCTTTCTGATACATTCTGCCCCTTTTCTTCCCCACCATTATCAGTCAGACCAATACTCTCCAGTGAATCTGGCTCTGTCTCTATCTTTACAAAAAGCAATTCTGCTATCTTCCTAACTCAAAAAGCAGAAAAGATTTTATGAAAAATCAGTAATACACAATAGGGGATTTAGTGTTGGAAAATTTTTTCAAGGACAGCACAGTGTCAGCACAAATTCAATTTAAATCCGTTTTCTAGGGAGTCTAAATCCATACTGTATGAGGTTCAGTTTAGAAATAAATTCTGTATATTCCTTAAACATAAGATGTTAAATTATCTTCAATCAGCTGTCGATGGTAAACTAATAAACAGTTCATAGTAATCAGTTATGTTTTGGGGAGATTTTTAATAATGAAAGATCACAAAGTTTTCTTCTCATTCACAAATTTAATACATTATTCCTGAAAATATTTGTTATTTATGCTTTTAAAAAATACTTCTAGTTAAGTAAAGGACATGGAAAAGTACTAATTGTCTGCAAAACAACACAAAATGAAGGTGTCAAACTGCTTCTCAGTCATTACATTTTATAATACTAAACAGATCATTTGATTTATGAATTTATTTTTCTTGGACATGTTAATTCTGCATATCTTGAACAGCTAATAACCAGTTGCTGTGACTAATAGATGATACTAACGTTAATAAAGCAGTATTTGTCACCTTAAAAGATTTGTGAATTAGGGAATTAAAACTATACCATCTAAAGATCTAAATGTACAAATATATCTAAGAAAACTAGGATCTCTGTGATCCTTAAATTAGGATAGGAGTCAGGACACCTGGGTTTTGATCGTGTTTGATTTCCTGTGTGTTCCTGGACAGTGCACTTAACCTTTAAATCTCAACTTTATAAAATTAAGTTACTGAACTAACTCTCTAAGGTTTCTCATAGTCCAGGAGTGTCTAGGGACAAGCTTCCAGTTGTCCTCTTCCTGTGGAGTCTTATAGACAGAACTTATTCTCCCAGCATGAAGCTCACCTGAGCCGTGTTGTTGTCCAGGGTTTTTATTGGGGATCAGTCATAGAAGCAAGGGATAGCCATGCGGCTGACCTTAGTTACTCAGTCTCCAGCCTCTCGAAAGATCAAACTGATACTGTATGGCCCAAGGCCTCCACCATAAATCACATTGTTAGCATAGACCATTTGGCATAGTCCAAGGCCCCCAGGTAAACAAAGATGCTCTTGTCAGGCAGGATAGTCCAAGGACTTAGAAGTTATCTTCAGGAACCAGACAAAAGCCAGACCTTTCTTTGGAATGTACAGGATTTGTATAACTCATGCCTGCTGAGTTACTCCTTCACTGCATACCTTGTCTCAGTGAAGTTCATCTTCTAGTACCTTCCTGAGAAAGGGTGCTTGGTAAGCAATTTTTTGAGAGTTTGCATGTCTGAAATGTTTTTATTCTACTGTCCTATTTGACTTATATTAATAGTTTAGGCAGATATAGAATTCTAGGTTGGAGATAATTTTCCCTGAGGATTTTTAACGTTTTGCTCCACTTCCAGTGTTGTTATTGAAGTTTGAAAGGCATTCTGATTCTTGATCCTTTATGTGTGACTTGTTTTTTTCCTTTCTGAAAATATTAGGTTTTTCTTTGGTCCCAAAGATACATGCAGTGATGTATCTTCAAATGAGTCTGTTGTCTATCCATTTTGCTGGACATTGAATAGGCCCCTTCAGTTTATTAACAGGTATCCTTTAGGGAAACGTTCTTAACTTTTTAAATTGATTTTCTCCTCTCCTTTGTTTCTGTTTCTCTTTCTGCAGCTTCTAACATTTGGATATTGGGCCTTTTACACAGATCCTTTTCTTTTCTTTCCATTTTGCATCTATTTGCTCTCCATTTTAGGGAGATTTCCCCAAATTACAGCCCCTTTGACTTTTTTTATTTCTACTAGAACATTTAATTTCCTTCCATAAGCTCTTTTACATTCTCTGAATTTTTTATTAACAGCATCTTGTTTTTGTTTCATGAGCATGTTTTTCTTATCTCTCTGAGTCTATTAATTTTTTGTTTGTTTAATTTTTAATTCTGTATTGTTTTCCTTTTTCTGTATATTCATTTTCATCTCTTTCACTGAAAACTTTTGAGCTATCTGATTATCTTACGCTCTCCGCTCGTGATTACAAGTGGAGACTCTGAGGATGTGGGTGAGGGTGGTCTGCCTAGACCATTTGTTAGGGAATCCCTAATGTTGTATATTTAGGTCTTTCCTCTTGGGCTGATTAGATTCCTCAAGAGTAAAGGTCAATTGCAATATTTTGAGAACCTAGTGGAGCAAGAGGTTTGGGGTTGGAGAGAATCCCTATGTGTCATGTACACTGTTTTTAGTATAGTGCCAAACTATCAATTGTGCCTGGCATTTACCTTTCATACTTTAGGCCAAAGGCTTTTCGGTAACCTCTCCAGAGAATAAATTACCCAGATATCTGCCCGAATGAAGAAGGGGCATTTGCCCAGAGTATGGACTAGGGAAAGATTTAGGGATTTCACTGCTCTTAAACAGCTTTTATCTACCCGTTTTAACCACCCCCACTTCAGTTCTCTCAGAGTGGTAGCAGGTTCTCATGGTTCCTGTACCTTTTGAAGATTCTTAAATGTATATCATGTTGGTTCTCAACCCTTATTATCACTAGCTTGGGATTCATCTTTCTTGGGTGATCATATATTGTATTGGGGTTCCCAAAGACCACTCTCAGCCTGGATGATTTGCTAGGACTCACAGTTGTACTCATGGTTACAATTTATTACAGTGAAAGGATACAGAGTAAAATTAGTAAAGGGAAAAAGTACATGGAGTAAAGACTGGAGTAAGCCAAGCACAAACTTCCAAGAGTCTTCCCCCAGTGGACTTACACAGGATGTGCTTGATTCATTCAGCAAGGAGTTGTGACAACACATCTGAAATGGTTTCTACCAGGGAAGATCATTAGAAATTCAGTGCCCAGGTTTTTTATTGGGAGTGGTCATGTAGGTACCCTCTGTCTAACACATACTAAAATTCCAGACTCTGAGAAAGAAGGTAGTCTGTGTGCAATTGAATACTTGTTTGCACAAATAATTTAGGTACAGTGAAACACCCTCATCATTTAGAGAATGCTGGGAATCCTGCTGAAAACCAAGTTCCCAAATGCCAGCCATGGGCCAACCTTACAAGCAGAGGATACAGTCTCAGGCCTGCTGTGTTTATGTCTTCCAAAAATGTATTATTGTTCCTTTCCCATTCTACTCAAATGTATATGTTTATTCCTTTCATGAAAATCCCTTTAGTATTGTTTTAGTAGCATTTTAGATGGGAACAAAATTAGATGTGTATACTCAACGTTTACCTGGAAATTCATTTGATTGTAAATCAAAACACTCTGATTTGTATAAAATCACTTTAAAGCAGCTTAATAAGAACAGGCTGCTGTAAAGAAAAAATACTTAGTACATAGAAGCTTTTTATTAATAAAATGAAATATACAATAAGTGTTGAAAGTAAATATCTGAGGAAAAGTATGTCTATTCAATTTATACCTAAAGTAGCTAAAAACATCATATTTTATATGTAGGCAGTAGCAATGGTAAGCTTGGGAATGGTGCACTATTCTCCATAGAAACTTAAGCAATTGATATGGAAACTGGATAACTGCTTCTGTGAAAGTAATCTACTTAGTTGGATATGTATACCTAACTCTTCACCATGGAGAAGAGATTATGTTTGCCACAATTCATTTTTGCATCAATTCTAAATTTTATATAGATATGTTCTCCAGTAAAGTGTCTATTTTAAATCAACAGAAGTGGGAAAATAAACTTGACAAAAATTAATTCCATAAAAAAGCATCTGTTCTATAAGTATTTCAAGTACTGACTATCTTCACAGCAACATGGGTCATGTCATAGGTGAAGATAAACGATACACAGCTCCAGTGTTAGGACCCTTCTGTCTTAGGCCATTCAGGCTGCTATAACAAAATATCATAAACTGGGTAGCTTATAAACAATAGAAATCAGGGTGCCAGCAGACCTAATGTCTGGTAAGGGCCCACTTTCTGATTCATAGACAGCGCCTTCTCACTGTGTGCTCACATGGTGGAAGAGGTGAGGGTTCTCTGTGGTGTCTCTTTTACAAGGATACAAATCCCATTCATGAGGGTGCCATCCTCATGACCTAGCATCTCCCAAAGGCACCTCCTAATACCATCATGTTGAGGGTTAGTATTTCAACATAAGAATTTGGAGGGGGGGCATAAACATTCAGGTTATAGCACCGTCCTCAAATCTTGGGATACTTGTATTAAAATTACATTAGATAACATTCACAAAGTGTATTTGTAATATTCTCATCTTTCCTTTATTTAAAGAACTAAATAAGGAGACAAATATGTCTGCATTTTTAAATGGAATCATTTCAGATCTTATATATAGGTTAAATATTACAAAAATAAAGTATGATAGTTATAACATTATCATAAATCTTCAATAATTCAAAAATCCAAAATCAGTTTTCTAAATTCCAAAATTATTGTTTTCTTTTTTTTTTTAATTTTATTTTTATTTTTTGTTTGTTTTTCAGCTCATTGTGGGGGTACAAAAGATCAGGCTATATACATTGCCCATGGCTCCCCATCCCCCCGAGTCTGAGCTTCAATTGTGTCCATTCCCTAGACAGTGCACATCACACTCATCATGTAGGTGTGCACCCCTCCCCTCCTCCCACCCCATCCCCCCCAGTCAGAACTTCAAGCGTGTCCATTCCCCAGGCAGTGCGCATCGCACTCATCAAGTAGGCATATACCCATCCCTTCCACCCAGCCCCAACCTCTGTCTGATACCCAATTGGTGTTATTCCCAAATGTGCACTCAGGGAAACCAGTTTGCTGGTGAGTACATATGGTGCTTATTTTTCCATTCTTGGGATACTTCACTTAATAGAATGGGTTCCACCTCTCTCCAGGGGAACCAAAGAGATGCCATATCGCCATTATTTCTAATAGCTGAGTAATATTCCATGGTATACATATACCACATTTTGCTAATCCATTCATGAATTGATGGGCATTTGGGTTGTTTCCACATCTTTGCGATTGTGAATTGTGCTGCTATAAACATTCGGGTGCAGGTGTCTTTTTTATAGAATGACTTTTGTTCTTCTGGGTAGATGCCCAATAATGGGATTGCTGGATCAAATGGTAGATCTACTTGAATCTGTTTAAGGTATCTCCACGTTGCTTTCCACAGGGGCTGCACTAGTTTACAGTCCCACCAGCAGTGTATGAGTGTACCTATCTCTCCACACCCACGCCAACATGTATAGTTTTGGGACTTTTTGATAAAGGCCATTCTCACTGGAGTTAAGTGATATCTCATTGTGGTTTTGATTTGCATTTCCCTGATGATTAGAGATGTTGAACACTTTTTCATATATTTGTTAGCCATTTTTATATCTTCTTTTGAAAAATTTCTATTCATGTCCTTTGCCCACTTTTTGATAGGGTTGTTCGATTTTTTTCTTACTGATTTTCCTGAGTTCGAAATAGATTCTTGTTATCAGTCCTTTATCTGATGTGTAGTATGCGAAAATTTTTTCCCATTCTGTAGGTTGTCTGTTTACTCTTGTGACTGTTTTTTTTTGGCTGTGCAGAAGCTTTTTAATTTGATCAGGTCCCATTTATTTATTTTTGTTGCTGCTGTGATTGCCTTAGGGGTCTTCTTCATAAATTCTTTGCCTAGGCCAATGTCTGTAAGAGTCTTTCCTACGTTTTCTTCTAGAATTCTAATAGTTTCTGACCTAAGGTTTAAGTCTGTTAACCACCGTGATTTGATTTTTGTGAGAGGTGAGAGCTGTGTGTCCTGTTTTAGTCTTCTACGTGTGGATATCCAATTTTCCCAGCACCATTTATTAAATAAGGAATCTTTTCCCCAGAGTATGTTTTTGTCTGCTTTGTCAAAGATTAGATGGCTATATGAGGATGGTTTTATATTTGGATTTTTTGTTCTGTTCCACTGGTGTGTGTCCCTGCACTTGTGCCAGTACCAGGCTGTTTTAAGAACCACAGCCTTGTAGTATAGTTTGAAGTCTGGCAAATTAATACCTCCCATTTTGTTTTTGTTGTTTAAGATTGCTTTTGCTAAACGGGGTCTTCTCTGGTTGCATACAAAGCGTAAAATTATTTTTTCTGTGTCTGTGAAAAAAGATGTTGGTAATTTAATAGGGATTGCATTGAATCTGTAGATAACTTTGGGTAGTATAGATATTTTAACAATGTTGATTCTACCGATCCATGAGCATGGTATGGTTTTCCACCTATTTACATGTTCTGCAATTTCCTTCCTCAGTGTTTCATAGTTCTCCCTATAGAGGTCCTTTACCTCCTTAGTTAAATATATTCCTAGGTATTTTATTTTCTTTGTTGCTATTTTGAAGGGTATTGAGTCCTTAATTTGGTTCTCCGTTTGACTGTTATTGGCGTATATGAATGCCTCTGATTTGTGTGTATTGATTTTGTATCCTGAGACTTTACTGAATTCATTGATCAATTCCAGGAGTCTCTTGGTTGAAGCCTTGGGGTTTTCTAGATATAACATCATATCATCAGCAAAGAGTGAGAGTTTGATCTCTTCTGTCCCTATTTGGACTCCCTTGATTCTGCTCTCTTGCCTGATCGCTCTTGCAAGGACTTCCAATACTATGTTGAAAAGTAATGGGGACAGTGGGAAGCCTTGTCTGGTTCCAGTTCAAAATGGGAATGCTTTCAGTTTTTCCCCATTCAGTATGATGTTGGCTGTGGGTTTGTCGTATATGGCTTGTATCATTTTTAGATAGGCCCCGACTATGCCTATTTTGTTAAGTGTTCTTATCATAAAACGGTGTTGAATTTTGTTGAATGCTTTTTCTGCATCTATTGAGAGGATCATATGATCTTTATTTTTGCTTCTATTTATGTGATGAATTATATTTATAGATTTGAGTATGTTAAACCATCCTTGCATCTCTGAGATGAAGCCCACTTTGTTGTGATGGATTATTTTTTTGATAAGCACTTGGATTCGATTTGCTAGAATTTTATTGAGAATTTTTGCATCTATATTCATAAGAGAAATTGGTCTATAGTTCTCTGTTTTAGTTGCATCCTTTCCTGGTTTTGGTATCAGGATTATGTTGGCTTGGTAAAAAGTGTTGGGGAGAATCCCATCCTTCTCTATATTGGAGAATAGTTTATGTAGGATGGGCACCAGTTCTTCTTTGTAGGTATGGTAGAATTCAGGTGTGAACCCATCTGGTCCAAGGCTTTTCTTTTTGGGAAGATTTTTTATTGCTGTTTCGATTTCAGATCTAGATATCGGTCTATTCAGGAATTCTATTTCTTCCTGGTTGAGCCTGGGAAGGCTGTGTGTTTCTAAGAATTTGTCCATTTCCTCCAGGTTTTCTAATTTGTGTGCATAAAGATTTTTGTAGAATTCATAGATGATATCATGTATCTCTGTGGCATCAGTCGTGATTACTCCTTTTGTGTTCCTGATGGAGGTTATAAGAGATTTTTCTTTTCTGCTCTTGGTTAGTCTAGCCAGAGGTGTGTCAATTTTGTTTATTTTTTCAAAGAACCAACTTTTGGTTTTATTAATCTCCCTTATGGTTTGATTGTTGTCCTTTTCATTTAGTTCTGATTTAATCTTAATAATTTCTCTCCTGCTGGATTTGGAATCGGTCTGTTCTTCCTTCTCCAGCTCTTTGAGTCTATTCATTAGATTGTCTATTTGTAAGTTTTCTGTCTTTTTGGTATAGGCATTTATGGAAATAAATTTTCCTCTCAGGACTGCTTTAGCTGTGTCCCACAGATTTTGATAAGTTGTATCTCCTTTGTCATTTAATTCAAAGAATCTTTTGATTTCTGACTTGATTTCTTCATTTATAAAATGATTGTTCAGGAAAAATTTATTTAGCTTCCATGACTTTGAGTAGAAGTGAGGATTTCTGTTAGGGTTCATTGTTACTTTTATTCCACTGTGATCTGAGAAGATGCATGGTATAATTTCTATATTTTTAAATTTTTTAAGACATGCTTTACGTCCTAAGGTATGGTCAATCTTGGAGAATGTCCCATGAGCTGATGAGAAGAAAGTATATTCAGTGGTTTTTGGGTAGAATGTCCTGTAGATGTCAGTCAGGCCCATTTGTTCTAGCGTTCTATTTAAGTCCACTATTTCTTTGTTTATTTTTTGTTTGGAAGATCTGTCCTGAACTTCAGCGGCGTGTTAAAATCTCCAGCTACTAAAGTGTTGTTATCTATCATTTGGTTCAGATCAAGTAGGGTTTGCTTTATGAATCTGGGTGCACCTAGGTTGGGTGCATATATGTTAAGTATAGTTATGTCTTCTTGTTGAATTGTACCCTTCACCAGTATATAGTAACCATCTTTGTCTTTCTTTACTTTTGTTGATTTAAAAACTACGTTATCGGAGATTAGAACCACCACGCCAGCTTTCTTTTGGGTTCCATTTGCTTGGAATATTGATTTCCACCCTTTTATTTTCAGTCTAAATGCATCCTTGCAGGTTAGATGAGTTTCCTGAAGACAGCAGATACTTGGCTTATATTTTTTTATCCATTGGGCCAGTCTGTGTCTCTTGAGTGGGGAATTCAATCCATTCACGTTTAATGAGAGAACTGATAAGTGAGACAGATTGCTGTTCTTCATGTTGGGTTGAATTTCATTGATCTGTTTTCTCTCTTGAGCCATTATGATAACTGGGTTTTTATATTTATCTCTTGATTAGTGTTACATTCGAGGGTCCTTCTTGTGCTGGACCATGTGTAACTCTGTTTTGAGTACTTCTTGGAGAGCTGGTCTTGTCTTGGTGAATTCCCTGAGTTTTTGTTTATCTGAGAATGTCTTAATTTCACCTTCATATATAAAATTGAGCTTAGCTGGGTACAGGATTCTAGGCTGGGCATTATTCTGTTTCAGAAGAGTGAGAATGGGGCTCCCATCTCTTCTTGCTTGTACGGTTTCAGTTGAGAAATCTGGCGTGATTCTGATGGACTTTCCTTTGTATGTTACTTGTTTCTTTCTCCTTACAGCTCGAAGAAGGGCCTCTTTAGTGGATATTTTGGTCAGTCTGATGACTACATGACGTGGTGTCTTCCTATTTGGTATGAATCTCCCAGGGGTTCTTTGAGCTTCTTGAACCTGTATATCTAGAGATTTGGCAAGGCCTGGGAAATTTTCCTCAATTATATCTTCAAATAGTTTATTCAACCCTTGCTTATTGTCTTCTTCACCCTCAAGAATGCCGATAACTCTCACGTTAGGCTTCTTCACATAATCCCACATTTCTTGTAGACTCTGGTCTTTTCTCTTGTTTCTTTGCTCTAACTCTATGACTGTCTTATTTAATTGGAAAGTGTTATCTTCGATCTTTGAGATTCTTTCTTCTGTTTGATCTACCCTGCTCTTGAGACTTTCCACTGTGTTTTGTAGCTCCTTGAATAAATTCTTCATTTCCAGGAGTTCAGTTTGATTTTTCTTCAGTATTTCAATTTCTTTGGTGAATTTTTCTTCCAAGTCCTGGATCTTTTTTGTGGTTTCTTTGTGTTGATTATCCATTTTTTCTTGCATAATGTTCAGCGTATTTATGATCCATGTTTGAAATTCTTCCTGTGACATGTTGCTATTTGGAATCTGGTTTGTGTTAATTGGTGGAGAACTAGTAATCCTCTTTGAGGGCAAGGTTTCAGCTTGATTCTTTATACTCCCAGAGTTCTTTCGCTGAGCCCTTCCCATCTGGATGAATCCTTAAGATCCCTTCTTTCAGCTTTAGTCTGGATAGGGGCACGCCGTGAGCACCAGGTAAGCTGCCTCCTCTTTCACTAGGGGGAGCCCTTCACGTGTTGTTCAGGATTTTGCTACCTCTGCTGGGGGGGCTGCTCCTCTTCCTCTCCCGAGGTGGTTTCCGTCTCTCTCTGCGAGAAAGACAGTGGATAGGGGGAGGGGAGCGGCGCCCTCGTTCGCCCAGTGCCCCAGCCGCTGCAGTTCCCGTGGGCGATGGTCCGCCCCGCCCCAATGTCTGCAAGGTCCACGCTCCACTCTCTCGCGACTGGGGAACCACTCAGTGTTCACACAAAGGCGAAGCTCCTAGTCCAGGTCCGTGAACTAGGGGAGGGAGCCACCCAGGGAGCCACCCGGTACCCAATCGCTCCGCAGCATTTAGGCTGTGAAACCCGACAATGGCAACTGCCCGTCTGCAGATCACTGTGGCTGGGGTTGAACGCTCAGGGACCAGCAGAGGCCAGAGGACCTGGGGACTGGGAGAATCCAGCCGCCCGCCTAAACGAGACAGATCGGTGTCTGCTAGAGCCAGGACCGAAGCAGCCCCGCGGCCCGCATATAGGAGACAGTTGCTAGGCGCCTCGGCCGCGCACAGCCAGGGTCCAAAATGCCTCCCGCTAATGTCTCCTCTCTGCAGAGCCCCACGTCTCCCGCAGCGATTCTGCACCGACTTCAGGCAGATCCCCAATTGAGTGCCTGTGGAGGTCAGAGGGGGAACAAGATGCTTTCCTGTGGGGCTGAACCCACCCCACTCTCTGGTGAGGTGGGTACAGCCGTCCCGCGCTCCCTTCTCTATTGACCGTCCCGCACTCTCCAGATTTTCGCGATTTATTTCCCGATCACCTCAGTCCTTTCTCGCTCGCTCTCTGTCCCATGCTGATTCTCCATGGATTCACACCGCCGTTCTTGTGGGGGAGTGAACCTCTAGCGTTGTGGTAGTCCGAGGCCCATGCCTTCCACTCCGGGAGCACGAATCCAGGAGGTCACCACCATTCCGCCATCTTCTTGGATAAAAATTATTGTTTTCTAAATTAGGGGAGGCTAGTTTGTACATGGGATAAGGGTTACATGACAAAAAACATTTGGTATCCATTAACCCTTATTACTCTTCATTATTTATTTATTTATTTATTTATTTTGTGGGGGGACTTTTGTGGCCTAGGCTGGAGTACAGTGACACGATCATATCTCAAAGCAGCCTCAAAGTCCTAGGCTCAAGCTATCCTCCCACCTCAGCTTCCCCAATAGCTAGGACAACAGGCACATACCACCACATACCTGGCTAATTTTTTAATTTTTTTGTAGAGACAGGATCTTACTATGTTGCCCAGGCTGGTCTCGATGTGCTGGCCTCAAGTGATCCTCCTGCCTTGGCCTTCCAAAGCACTGGACATAATTGGCCCATTTATTTAGTTTTATGGCATTAAGAAAGACCTGGTAAGATATGGCCCATCTGACGTAAATTAATTAACACCAGCAAGTCATTTAGATATGTTATTTCCTATTCTAAACTTCAAAAAATCTACATAAATCTTGTGTTCACTATGTTTTATGAATTATCGTTACTATCTTAACAAATGTGTAATTTCTTGACATTTTTTGATATTATTAATTTTTTTTTTTACTCAAGATCATGTCCTGTTAGCTATATTCTGTAAAATACTTGGAATCTATTACTAACAGATCATTGTTTTTAAATTTACTATAATCTAAGTGTGATTTAAGAGGCTGAATATGCTTATGTAATACATTGGAATATATTCTACAGATCTGGGATGGTAGCTGACCTTTAATTTTTTTTCCTTATCCATCTCAACTCCCTCTAACGCCAATTATCCTATGACCTATAATCTTGTGGATCACCCCTCCTACCCTGTCCCCATTCTCTTCTTCATGTGATCCTTTTAAATGCTGTTACTAAAATCAAGCTTTTCCCAGATGACACTTTGTGCCTTTTGTGGGAAAAACAATCAGCCTATTTGATGTTTCCCAATACTACTTACTAATGTTGTACCATCATCATCTCTCTGAAATCTGTGCCATCTGATTAGGTCATTGTTGGCTATAATAATAACTTCCACCGTCCTGGATGAATCAGCACTTTCTTCCTTCTTGTCTCCTGTGATACATGATCTTTTTCAAAACCTTATTGAACCCATCCAATGTCTCAATTCAGTGGTTTCTTGGAGTTCTAAAACCCTCCATTTGCATTTGAGCCACCCAGTAGCATGGCCACACCTTGGATCAGCTCTTAAAAATGAAGCTATTCTTTCTGACCAATGTTTTCTATCTCTTTTCCCTTATACATCTTGAATTCTTCCTTTTATAACTGTTTTTCACCCTCATACTAACTTTTAATCATTTTACCTCTTCTGTTCTCCCACTCCATTCTAGTATTCGTCATTCCTTAACTTTTTGCCATGCCAAACTACTCATTCACTGGAGTGAGTTCTTTCTCTACAATAGTTCCCACATTCTATGGTTCTAAATTACTACATGAAAAACACAACCTAGTTATTTGAACTTTTTATAATGTATAAACCTAAAATAACAGCAGAGAGAGTCTCCAAAGATAATGAGTTTGTTCGGGAATGGGCAGCATTACAATCCAGGATATGGATGCTAAGACAGATCATAGACATATTGGGGGAGGTTGAGTCAAGGGTAAACTTTTAAAGGCAAAATGAGGAAAGTTACATAAGCTGTTTTGAAACAATTATCCCTGGCTGCAAGGATAACAAGGGGGGTATCAGTCCAAGGTTGAATAGGCAGTTAGTTCCTGGGGAGATGTCCTCACAGAAGTCTTCTTTGTTTAAGGCTGCAGTGACCTTTGTGCAAGGTTGTGGTTATTATAGTCCTTATAATAGTTTTTATCACAGGCATATCTTCATGAGACCCTTCCATTACAGTCCCTGACTCCATTTTATTAGGGTTTGGCATAAGTGACTCCGTGTGATTCTGGCATGCCATCCACTTTTTCTATTAGATTATTTCAATTTCAAAATCAGGAAGCCTTGCTAACTGTATCTACTATTAATTGCCTGACTTTAACTGGACCTCCCTGTTTCTCAGTATATTCTTTTATAACCCTCTGTTCATGTGTTCCAAATGTTTTCCATATTCCAAGCGCTTAAATCTAACATTTTTTCACAGGAGATGACCTTGCCTTCTACTTTACTAGAAAAAAAAAAAAAATAGAATCCATCTGCCAAATCCTCTCATCCTTCTCCTCTATATCGAAATATCTGAATCCACACTACATCCAAATTTCTTATTGTAACAAAGAGCTAATTTGTAAATTATTTTAAATTTTCTGTGCAGACCGCGAAGTTTTTCTTTACCTTGCTTTTCTTCCTTCTTGACTCAAAAGTATGTGTCTTCCTTTTCAGGAATAACTTGCTTCTTCTAGAGCCTTCTTTAACAATTGGGGTCTCTCTCTCTCTCTCTCTCTCTCTCTGTTCTCCCTCTCTTCTCTCCTCTCCTCTCCTCCATCTTCTACCTCACCCTGTCTACTTAAGTCCATTTCTGACCAACAGATTGCTAAATTAGAAACTGTGAAGGGTCTTTATATACATACTGACAAAAAATACAAGACCTATGGATCAGAGAAAAAGGCCATTTAGTATCACTCATGACAAAAACAGCAACCAAAGAATGTCTCCAAGCTCCAATCCCATAGGGCAACACTGTGAGGGGACAGATGTTACCGGCACATGCCACAGGGTGTGCTATAGAGAGGAAGCCTGAAGTAAAGAAGAGAGACAGACAGACACAAACAGACAGACATTGACTCTGCAATGTACCCAATCTTCACGTGGGAGCAAAAGGGAGATTTTTTTCCTCTGGAATATCCTCAGGGAGGGAAATGATCTCTATCTTTATTATACTAGTCAGCAAACAAATATTCCCTCTGACCTTAAGGTAAACACTATGTCTAGCATTCAAGGATGTTTGCTATGCAAACTCCTTGGCTCAGAAGACCTAGACCATGCAAAAACATGAGGTAATCATAGAGAATTGTATTCCAACACAGATTTTCCCAGGTTTCTCTTAGCTTCAAGTATCTCTCATATAGTCTATACTTAATGCCTGTGTTGTCTTACTTCCTATCAACTCCTTGCACTTCTGCTCAATAATTCTGTTGAAAACTATTCCATGCAAGGTACTAGTGACATATCAGTCAGGGAATCAGTCTTTTCTTAATAATTCCTGATTTATTGCAGTATTTAACAAGGGCTATGCTTTCTTCCTTTTAAGTCTAAGCTACTCTGCTGTTTTCTGTGACTAATCTGATTCATATGTTTCTCTCCTCTGCCCAACTTATTTCTTTACTCTTGTGCTTATTATTTGACTATTAAATATAAACATATTACTGGTTGACTTCTCATTCTACATTTGTTCCCTCAAATGTCTTCTACTGTGAGTTTCAGGTGTCAACTCTGTAGGTGACTGTAATTTCTTTCTTACATTTCAAAACTCACCTGTCATTTTATTTCTGCCTAGATGTCATAAAAGTTAAATATAAGAATCAACTCCGTGACCTGACTTTTTAATTCCTTGTCTATAGAGCCCTCATTCTACTGGTGTTTTAGATTCAAAACCTGAGAATATGGTTTAGTTGACTCACTCAAATTCGTTTTTTAACTGCAATTCTGTGCCCTAATCTAGTCCATTTTCCACATTATCACCTAAGAAATCACTCATAGAATCATATTACAAAGTTTGTAGGGGCTAAAGCCTAATTCTTCAGTACTTTATACAAGGCCTCCGTGATTGGACGACTGCTTGCCCCTCCAGCTTCAACTTCTGCTGTATTTCCCACACTCTCCCACACTACACTACCATACCAAAGTACTGTCTTTGACCTGAATTCATTGCTCATTTATTCAGCCACTTTCTGAAAACTTAATGTGAAGCATTATGCTAGGCCCTAAGGGTATAAATCTGAGTAAATTATGGTCTTAAAAGGAAAATAAATATGTAAATAAATGCCTAGTGTGATTAGTAATGCAAGGATACAAAGTGGTTTCTCTCTCCCTGAGGCACTTAACCTAAAAACATAAAGAATGATACTCTAGTAAAGTTTTGAAGGATGAGTTGGAATTTGTTATATGACCATAAAAAGCATATTCCAGGTAAAGTACAAATATGTACAAAGGCACAGAGATATGAAATTGAACTACTTTACTTTAGGTTGGGCACAGTGGCTTATGCCTGTAATCCTAGCACTTTGGAAGGCTGAGGCGGGAGGGTCAGTTGTGGCCAGGAGTTCAAGACCAGCCTGGGCAAAATAGCGAGACCCTGTCTTCTGTACAAAAAATAATAAAATTAGCCGGGCATGGTAGCATGCGCCTGTAGTCCCAGTTCCTTAAGAGCCTGAGGCAGGAGGATCACTTGAGCCTAGGAGTTCAAGCCTGTAGTGAGCTATGATGGTGCCACTGCACTCCAGCCTGGGGCAACAGAGTGAGAACCTGTCTCAAAAGAAAAAAAAAAAAAAAAATGGAAAGAAGGAAAGAAAAAGCAATTGAACCACTTATTTGAAGAGTTTTAAATAATTCAGGACAACCAGACCATAAGATTGAAGGTGAGGATAAAAGGATATAAGGATGGGAAGGTGGGGCTATATAATAAAAGACCTTTTAATATTTAATATTAAAGGAGTGTGGACTTTTTTCTGGAATGGTATGATCAGATTTACTTTTTAAAAAGAAACTATTCAGTCATCATAATTTATTCAAGCAGGAATCATTGATAATAGTAAAAACTAAGATATGAAAGTTTGAAGAATAAGATACTTACATAGTCTCTAAATCTCCCCACATATTATTATTACTTACAGGAGGGAAAACCCTATAGATATCACCTTAACCAATTGACCTAAGCTGACCTCACAGTAATGGGACAAATCAATATCATGAAACTCCTGATACAGTGCATTGAAAATAATGCAACATCATCCCAAATGGTATTCCTACCAAAATGCATAACCTGAATCTAATCATAAGGAAACGCTACAAGATCACTGCTCTGTACTCTTTGAATGTCACAAAAGACAAAAGAAATGAAGATTAAAAGAGACTAAATATACATGAAATCTGTATGTAATGCATAATCCTGGATTTTTTTCCCATAAAGGACTTCATTGGGATGATTGGCAAAATGTGAATAAGGTCTGCAAAATACATAGTAGTATTGTGAAAATGCTCAATTTTATGATTTTTGTAATTATACTGTGGTTACGTAGGAGAATTTTCTTTTTTAAGGAAGTGTCTATTGAAGTACTTAGGGGTAAAGAAGTATGACACAACTTACTCTCAAATGATTTTTTAAACTCATATATAGAACACTGATGTTCACAGCCAAAAGGTAGAAACTACCCAAGTGTCCATCAATGAGAAAATGGATAAACAAAAAACATATTCATTGGAATATTATTCAGCCTTTAAAAATGACATTTTGACACATGCCTAGGAGTGTCAATATAGATGAAACATGAAGACATTATGCTACATGGAAGTCACAAAAGGACAAATATTATATGTATTTACTTATATGAGGTACCTAGAATAGTCAGATTCATGCAGACAGAAAGTAGAATGGTGGTTGCCAGAGGCTAGGAGAGGAGGGCATGAGGAGTTGTTATTTAATGAACGGGTACAGAGTTTCAGTTTGGGAAGATAAAAAGGTTCTGGAGATGGATGGTGGTGATGGTTGCACAACTATACAAATGTACTTAATGCCACTGAACCACACACTTAAAAATGGTTAAAGTGGTAAATTTTATGTTTTATATACTTTAGCACAATTTTAAAAATAAATCATATATAGAGAGGTGGGAATAAAGGAAAAGTAGTGAAATAAACTGTTACCTTCTAAACATGTGGATAGAGTTAAGAATGGAAACAGAAACAAAAAGCTGTTGTACTAATAATAATGCACTGTGGTGGTGGAGATAGTGAAAATGGATACATCTGAGAATATATAAGTAGTACAGTTTAGAGACTGATGGTATAATATTTTAGACTCCACCATTACATTCAGCTTCTTTTAGGTAGTGGTATTGTTAACTAAAATACAGTCATGTGCCATATAACATTTTAACCAACAATGGACTGCATATATGACAGTGGTCCCATAAGATTATAATGGAGCTGAAAAATACCTATCTTCTACAGACATCGTAGCCATTGTAACATTGTAGTACAACACATCACTCATGTATTTGTGATGATGCTGGTGTAAATAAACCTACTGTGCTGCCAGTCATAAAACTAATAGCACATACAATTAGGTGTAGTATATAATACTTGATAATAATAAATGACTATGTTACTGGTTTATGTATTTACTGTACTATAGTTTTTATCATTATTTTAGAGTGTACTCCTATGTATTAAAAAAAAAAAAAAGTTAACTGTAAAGCAACCTCAGGTAGGCCCTTCAGGAGGCATTCCAGAAGAAGGCATTATTAGCATAGGAGAAGACAGCTCCATTCCTGTTATTGCCTCTGAAGACCGTCCAGTTGAGACAAGATGTGGAGGTGAAAGACAGTGATATGGATGATTCTGACCCTGCGTAGGTCCAGGCTAATGTGTGGTCCTTAGTTTTTAATAAAAAAGCTTAAAAAGTTAAAAAAAATTAAATAGAGAACAGCTTATAGAATAAAGATATACAGAAAAGAAATACTTTTGTATGGCTGTACAATGTGTTTATATTTTAAACTAAGTGTTATGAGAGAGTCAAAAAGTTTTTAACAATTAAAAAATTTAGAAAGCAAAAAAGTTATAAGCTATGGTTAATTTATTATTGAAGAAAAATTTTATAAGTTTAGTGTAGCATAAAGGTACAAATATTTACAAAGTCAACAGCAGTGTATAATAATGTTCTAGGCCTTCACATTCACTCACCACTCACTCACTCACTGACCCAGAACAACTTCCAGTCCGGCAAGCTCCATTCATGGTAAGTGCCTTATACAGGTGTACCATTTTTTATCTTCTACATCATATTTTTACTGTACTTTTTCTATGTTTAGATGCACAGATACTTAACTATTGTGTTACAGTTACCCACAGCATTCAGTACAATAACATGCTGTACAGCCTAGGAACAATAGCCTATACCATATGGCCTAGGTGTGTAGAAAGCTATACCATCGAGGTTTGTGTAAGTAAGAGCTCTGTGATGTTAACACAGTAACAAAATGGCCTAATAACGTGTTTCTCAGAACGTATCCCTGTCATTAAGCAGCACATGACTGTACAATAGATACGAGTAGATGCACAGGCTTCTATCTTTGCCTGAGCATTTAACACCCATTTACCCTTCCTAACTTGGCTCAAATGTGACATCCTTTAAGAAGTCCTCCTTGACTCTTTGCACAGTCTTTCCTCTTGCCTCTTACCCTTTCCTGGACTGAATTAGTTTTTCTCTCTTCCTAGATTTTATGATAGCATCTTTTGCATTTATATCATAGTGTAACAAAGTAGATGGTTTATTTCTTCCAAATACTGAGCTCCTTGAGTGCAAAAACAGTGGTCATGTTGATGAATCCATGGCGCCTTTCATAGAGTATGGCATGTAACAGGTGCTCAGTAAATGTTTGGATGAAATCACTAAGTTACCTAAGTACCTACACTATTTTTCTTCATAATGTACTTTCCTCTTTCTTTCCAGGCCCCTAAAGTTTATACCTTACTTCGATGGTCTTGTAACTGGTCTTTCTACTTCTATTCTTTAGTTCTTCTGTAGTAGCCTATACATTAATGCCAGATTAATGAAATTCCATATTTTGGAGTACCTGTTTAAAAACCTTCAACATCTTCCCGTTGTCTGAAGAATAAAGTTTAAGTTCATCAGTAAGGACTTGAGAGCCCTCACACTATGCTCTCAGAATATACCATGTTTATTTCAAATCCTATTATACTTACCTACCTGCCTAACTTTATTCAAGTATTTGAGCACCTGCCTTTTGCAAGGCTTTGTGAAAGAGGTTTAGTAAATATGATATATGCTCATTCTCTTTATGTTCACTTTTTGATTCCTCGTTTCCTTATTTACTACTTCATTTCATCATAAGAAAAAATAATCTTTGTAGAACACTCAGCCATGTTCATATTTAAGGAAGAAGTTCTATTTTAAGACAAAATATGAGTAATATAATGAAGTTTAGGATAGATGGCAAGCCATCTGACACAATGTCTAGCACCCATAATAAAAGTTTAATAAATGTTTAAACTGAATTAATTCTGTTTAAATTTTTAAAGATAGAAATTGAAGTTTAAGGCTATAATAAAGAAACTTATTTATTGTTTTAAGCCTTTGGAAACCTATTTTTGCTTCATAGTAATTCAACTGTTAACATTTGAACTTTACTTGCTATCTATTATTATTTGTAGTTTTATCACTTTGAAACACAAAGTCAAAACATATGTAAGAATACTATATTACACGTTTTCAAAACTTTCTTTTTATACTCTCGTTATAGGTTATCTGTAAAGTCAGATGTGCCACTGAAATTGACAAACACAAGTAAGTTTTATGAGTATCTAAATTTCTATCTGAAAGATCTAAAGCATTAATTTATTAATATTAATGATTAGTACCTAAAAGATGTAAAAAAATTTTTACAGTAGACTTCTCAAGGTATAAAGGAGTCGTTGTTGAAGGGGCCTTAGCAGTTTTCTAGAAAATCCAAATATTTAGGTTGGTTCAAAGGAAGTAAATTTAGTAGCCCACATTTCTCTCCCTTTAGCCATACTGCTGATTAATACCTTTTTTTTTTCCTGCTGCTCTGCACTGTCCCACTTCAGATGTTAGATGTAACTTCATAGATGTATCTTTTACCAAGGTTAAATTATGCTGTGTAGGGTGAGAATGTATAGTATAATTCCTTGAAATAAGTAATGTTTCAGTACTGATTAATCTCAGAAGTGAGGATACTAAGCTATAGAGTCATATAAACTTGGGTTTCAGACCCAATTTTCCCACTAACTTGCTGACTATACACTTCATATACCCTCTCTATGTTTTGGT
Source organism: Eulemur rufifrons (assembly GCF_041146395.1). Classification (NCBI taxonomy): domain Eukaryota; kingdom Metazoa; phylum Chordata; class Mammalia; order Primates; family Lemuridae; genus Eulemur; species Eulemur rufifrons. The sequence continues at coordinate 83,373,990 of NC_090984.1, forward strand.
TTCCTAAACTACTCTAATTCCCTGGATATATAATTTCTATTAATACGTCCTTTTGGATTTCAAACCATATAATTATTGTTTTTATTATTTAATCTGAGAGAATATTAAAACCTAACCTTTTCAAACTAAAATCTTAATACTTTTCGTGTACACTTAACAGTTTAGTTTGCTTGTTACAGATTACACATTACCTTCAATTTACTTCATGTAAACCATTTCCAAATGCAGAGACTTTGTGATTCCCACTATTAAAAGTGATCCAAAATACAAGATACCAGGATGCCAGATAAAATTTCTAGATCATATTATTTAATATGGGGGTATAAACATATTTGAACTATGATTACTTTCCTACAGATAGCTGTTATTGCTGTTTGAAACAGATAACTGCATCTTACCTGAAGAGTTTTTATGAGGTAGTCTAATTTTTCTTAGGGGGAAGAGGTTAAGCATTTCATGTGCAGAGTTGCTCTGTGCTCTGTGTATGTAGTAAATGTGCAACTTTATAAAAAGATGAGATATTGATGAATGCTTGAAACTCTACATATACTGTGCCTATGTTCTTCTTTAGTCAAGTTTGAAAGCAATGTTTGCTATAAATAATCAGAAGTTCCTAAGATTGAACATTGTTTAAAATATATTTCCCTTACCTCATAAAAATTAATATTAGATGATCAATATAAATTTAGATATAGCATATTATTTTTTCAGGCAAATTATAAAAGCCTGGTAATTCTCGCAAAGGAAAAGTCAGTGGAAATATGCTTAATAGTTATAAAAATGAAAAATTCAGGATTATTTGAAATAGTGCTAAAATAGTCCTTTTATTCTTCTGGTAAAGGTAACTGAATTCAAGTTAACATGAGATTATTTCTGAATTAATGCTTAAAAATCGATGCCGTTTTAAGATGGTTTAAATACTAATTTCTTAGCTGCAAAGATAGCGCAATAAACTCTGAGATTATTAAATTTGTATTTTATGAAATTATAAACATTTTAAACAGAAGGAATTCTTGTTCCTAAAACAACACACTAATTTAAAATTAAATTTAATTTTTCATTAGTTTTACAATCATCTAACAAACTTTTTTTCTTTCAGAATTCTGCTACATTTGGGCTTTATATTGGCAAGCCTTCTCTTTTTAGTGGTGAACTTGACTTGTGCAATGCTAGTCCACGGAGATGTCTCAGAAAATCAGTTGAAATGGACTGTGTTTGTTCGAGCATTGATTAATGATAGCCTGTTTATTCTTTGTGCCATCTCTTTAGTTAGTTACATATGCAAAATTACAAAAATGTCATCAGCAAATGTCTACCTCGAATCAAAGGTAAGTAAATTTCTTGAATTTGCACTTAAATCTAATTTCAAATCCTTATCCTATGAACCATATTTTCATGGAAAGTATATATTGCTATTTTTTTTGAAATGAGGTCTCACTATATTCCCCAGGCTGGATGGAGTGCAGTGGCTATACACAGGCATGATCATAGCATAGTACAGCCTCAAACTTCTGGGCTTAAACTATCCTCATCTCAGCCTCCCAAATAGCTGGGACTACAGGCGTATTGCTTTCTTTTAAAGTATCGTAAATGACCGGTACATTTTTGAGCATGAAAGAATAGTCACTAGAAATTTAAAAGTATTCAAAATTTGGTACTTAATAAACAATGATTTTTTTAAAAGAAGCTTATAGTAAGCATATTGTATTTTCTGTGACTCTGCATTAAAGACTAATTAAATTAAATAAATCAGAATTTATATGAAAGGATCAAAAATAATCTATTATATAAAGCTGCACTAACAAGATTTCGCCCAGTAAGGGTGGTGGTATTGCCTAAAAAAAATTTATCAGATTATGTCTGTGTATACTTGGGTCAGTAATGTTAAGGTGTCATATAGGTAAAGTGGTGTTTATTCATGTAAAGGTTTAGAAAATGTTACTTCACCCTATGATGTGAAGTCCATATGATATTTGAAATAACTGATCATGTACCTAAATTTGTAAATACCTTGCTTCTCCTTTTCCTTATACTTTGGATCAACAAACAGAAGCCAAATGTTAACCCATTGATAAAGAACCATGGAAGTTTCCACTGGTGTTGATTGACAGTGTGGTTGAGCAGTAAACTGGTCATCACAGTGTATGTGTGGCATTGAGTGTAGGGGTGTAGATATGTGGATACTGGGTGTGGGTGTATACATACACACACTTCTACCATCACTTGCCCAGGAAAGTTGGCTTTAATTTGGCATCATTGCCTATTCACTGAAAATAAGCAAGATAGTATCTTAAACAGTTAAAACAGCTCTCTGAAATATTTTTAGACCTCTATATTGTCATTATCTTTAATATAGTCCTAGTAGAGTAAGGTACTATAATTAGATATATGATAATCAACTTGTCCCTTAAATTTAGGCAGAGATTTTAATTTTACTTCTTAAACATATTTCAGTGGAATGTTGGAAAAAAAATATATAGCAAGGGAGAGAAAGAAGAGAGACAGAGTCAGACTTTCAAAGCTATTAATCTTACCTGTAAAACTGTTTTATTTAACTTCTATTCTAAAGGGTTCTTAAAATTTAAATATTTTAGCTAATTCAGACTTCAGTTTGTTACGAATAATGTTGTCACTGTTATGATTCATATCTTTTGGTAGTAGCAATAGCATCTTTTTTTTTTTTTTTTTTGAGACAGAGTCTTGCTCTGTTGCCTGGGCTAGAGTGCCGTGGCATCAGCCTAGCTCACAGCAACCTCAAACTCCTGGGCTCAAGCAATCCTCCTGCCTCAGCCTCCTGAGTAGCTGGGACTACAGGCATGCGCCACCATGCCCAGCTAATTTTTTCTATATATATTTTTAGCTGTCCATATAATTTCTTTCTATTTTTAGTAGAGACGGGGTCTCGCTCTTGCTCAGACTGGTCTTGAATTCCTGAGATCAAACAAATCCGCCCGCCTCAGCCTCCCAGAGTGCTAGGATTACAGGCAGTAGTAGCAATAGCATCTTAATATAATAACATCACGATAGAATTCATACTTCTTACTTGTCTAGGGATAAAGCATAAACAGATGCAGTTAAATTTAAAGTGCTTGTTCTCTAGGTACCTAGAAACTTTCTAAGTTTGGTTTTGCTTACTTTGAAATAGATAATACTCTGAATATAGTAAAGTTGCCAGTCTGAGAAGAAAATTTCTTCTGATAAATCTTCCAGAATCATTTCAAACATCTTCCCCTTACTATCATATGAAAGGTATTCACTTTTTATTATTTAAAAAGTCTTAAATTTAAAAGCTGCATGGATTCAACATTATCTAGGAACACTACAGAGAGACATGTTCAGTTACATACCTATAAAGGGAGATGAGATACTAGATGATTTGTATTATATTGTACTGTTATGTAGTTCTTTATCTTCCTAACTAGGTTATAGACTTCTTCATTCAAAGAGCATTGTCATCTTGCTTTCATGTTCTTCTTGTAAAATCACTAGGCTCATTTTTGTTTTTTGAATTCTACAACAATACGCAGTAATGGCCATTCCTTTTATTCAATCAGCAAATGTTTGTTGAGCCATCTACCTTTCTCTTTCAGACTGACCCTGTGTGTCTTGCTATCCCCAACAGCATTTCCTTAAAGCCCAGACTTTAGTCTTCTCTTTTCCTCATTTTATTCTTCCTTCCTTCTTTTCATATTCTGTGATAATAAAATCCCACATAATTTGTCTCAACCAAATCTTACCATATTTGCAAATGATACACAGTATGCCTGTCTCTATTATCTTTAGATTATTTCATCATCCAGGAATGCCTTTCCCGCTCCCAGAGCTCTCTACCTAATTGCCCATATCTTACCCAACTTTAAAGACCTAACTCTAATGTTTCCCCTTTTTATGAACTCAATTTTGTCCCTTCTCCCTCAACTCTAGAATAAAATTCAGAAATGACTCACTATCTGAATTATCTTAAAAGTTTATTTATTCCTCTGGGAACACTTATCAGTTTATACTAGGTAACATTCGTGTGTGCATGTCCAATTGTTCCTTTTTGTATTTTTTTATTGATATTTCATAGTTGTACATATTTTGGGGGTACATGTAATATCTTGATACACATATACAATGTGTAATGATCAGATCAGAGTAATTGGGGTATCCATCACCTCATACATTTATCTTTTCTTTGTGTTGGGAACATTGCAATTCTTCCCTTCTAGTTATTTTGAAATATACTATAAATTATTAACTATAATTTCTCTACTGTACTATCAAATACTAGAACTTATTCCTTCTAACTATATTTTTGTACCTAACTCCTCTTCATCCTTCCCCTCCCCCCTTCCCTTCCCAGCCTCTGGTAACCATCATTCTACTCTCTTACTCCATGAGATCCACATTTTTGGCTCCCACATATGAGTGAGAATATATATGTGTCTTTCTGTGCCTAGCTTATTTCACTTAATGTAATAACCTCCAGTTCCATCTATATTGCTGCAAATGACAGGCTTTCATTCATTTTTTATGGTCAAATAATATTCCATTGTGAATATATACCACATTTTCTTTATTCATCCACTTATAGACAGTTTGATTCCATATCTTGGCTATTGTGAGTAGTGCTGCAGTAAACATGGGAGTTCATATATCTCTTCAATATACTGATTTCCTTTCTCTTTAATATATATCCAGCAGTGGGATTGCTGGTTTGTATTGTAGTTCTATTTTTAGTTTTTTGAGGAACTTCCATACTGTTTTCCATAATATTTGTGCTACTTTACATTCTCCCCAACAATGTACAAGTGTTCCTTTTTCTCCACATCCTTGCCAGCATTTGTTATTTTTTGTTGTTTTGATAATGGCCTTTCTAACTGGGGCAAGATGATATCTCATTGTGGTTTTCATTTCCATTTCTTTGATGATTAACGATGTTGAGCATTTTTTCATATACCTGTTGGCCATTTGTATGTCTTTTCAGAAATGTATATTCAGGTCTTTACCCATTTTAAATTGGATTATTGAATTATTTTTTTGCTACTGTTTGAATTCCTTATATATTCTGGTTATTAATCCCTTGTCAGATAGATAATTTGCATATATTTTCTCCCATCAGTAGGTTGTCTCTTCACTTTGTTAACTGTTTCCTTGGCTGTGTAGAAGCTTTTTAGCTTGATGTAATCCCATTTGTCTATTTTTGTTTTCATTTCCTGTACTTTTGAGGTCTTACCCAAAAAAGCTTTTCCCAAACCAATGTCCTGGAGCATTTCCCCAATGTTTTCTTCTCATAGTTTCAAGCATTTAAATCTTTAATCTATTTTGAGTTGATTTTTTCATATGGTGAAAGATGGGAATCTAGTTTTATTCTTCTGCATATGGATATCTAGTTTTCCCAGCACCATTTAAAAGAGACTATCCTTTCCCTAATGTATGTTCTTGGCAGCTTTGTTGAAACTGAGTTGGCTGTAAGTGCATGGATTTATATCTGGGTTCTCAATTCTATTCTATTGGTCTGTGTGTCTGTTTTTATGCCAGTACCATGCTGTTTTGGTTACAATTGCTTTATAGAATAATTTATTATTTTTAGATATACATTTTTTAATATAATTTAAAATCAGGTAGTGTGATCCCTCTAGCTTTATTCTTTTTTCTCAGGATTGCTTTAGCTATTTGGGATCTTTTGTGATTCCGTATGTATTTTAGGATTTTTTTCCTTATTTCTTTGAAGAATATCATTGGTATTTTGATAAGGATTGCATTGAATCTGTAGATTGCTTTGGGTAGTACAGACATTTTAACTATATTAATTTTTCCAATCCATGAGCATAAGATGTCTTTCCATTTTCTTGTGTGTCGTCTTCAATCTCTTTCATCAGTGTTTAATAGTTTCCATTGTAGAGCTCTTTCACTTCTTTGGTTAAATTTATTCCTGGGTATTTTTTTTGGTAACTATTCAAAATGAGATTTGGTTTCTTGATTTCTTTTTGAGATTGATGACTGTTAGTGTATAGAAACACTACTTATTTTTGTATGTTGATTTTTGTATCCTGCAACATTAGTGAATTCATTTATTAGTTCTAAGAGGTTTTTGGTGGAGTCTTTTTAAGTTTTTCTAACTATAACATCATGACATCTACAAATAAGGTTAATTTGACTTCTTTCTTTCCCTTTATTTATTTCTCTTGTCTAATTGCCCTGGCTAGAACTTCCAGTACTAGATTGAATAAAAGTGGTGAAAATCAGCATCATCTTATTCCAGATCTTGGTGGAAAAGCTTTCAATTTTTCCTATTCAGTATAATATTAACTGTATGTTTGTCATATATGGCTTCTATCATATTGAGGTATGTTCCTTCTATACTCAAATTGTTGAGATTTTTCATCATGAAAGGATGTTTAATTTTATCAAATGCTTTCTCAGGATCTATTGAAATTATTGTACAGTTTTTGTCCATGATTATATTGATATGATGTATCACATTGATTTGCGTACGTTGAACCATACTTGTATCCCTGGGATGAATCTCACTTGATTATGGTGAATGATCTTTTTACCGTGTTGTTGAATTCTGCTTGCTAGTATTTTGTTGAGGACTTTTTGCATCTATGTTCAACAGGGATATTGGTCTGTAGTTTTCTTCTTTTGTTTTGTCCTTGTGTGGTTTTGATATCAAGGTAATGCTGGCCTCATAGAATATGAGTTTGAAAATATTCCCTCCTTTTCAATTTTTTTAAATAGTTTGACTAGAATTGGCATTAGTTCTTTAAATGTTTGGTAGAATTCAGCTGTGAATCTATCAGGTCTTGGGCTTTCCTTTGATGGGAGACTATTTAAATTACTTCTTCCATCTTGTTACTTGTCATTTGGTCTGTTCAGGTTTTCTATTTCTTCCTCATACAATCTTGGAAGCTTGTATATGTCTAGGACTTTATTCATTTCTTCTAGGATTTCCAATTTTTTGGAAAAAATATTCATAATAGTCTCTAATGATCCTTTATGTTTCTGTAATATCAGTTGTAATGTTTACTTTTTGTCCCTGATTTTATTTATTTGGGTCTTCTCTCTTTTTTTCTTAGTCTAGCTAAAGTTTCATTTATTTTGTTTATCTTTTAAAAAACCGACTTTTTGTTTTGTTGATCTTTTGTATTTTTTTAGTCTCAATTTCATTTATGTATGCTCTGATCTTTATTATTTATTTCCTTCTAGCAATTTTGGATTTGGTTTGTTCTTGTTTTTCTAGTTCCTTGAGGTATCTTGTTAGGTTGTTCGTTTGGAGTCTTTCTGTTTTCTTGATGTAGGAATTTATTGCTATAAAATTGCCTCTTAGGACTATTTTTGCTGTATACCATTGGTTCTGGGATGTTGTGTTTCCATTTTCATTTGTTTTGAGAAATTTTTTAATTTTCTTTTTAATTTCTTCATTGACCCATTGGTCACTCATGAGCATGTTGCTTAATTTCCATATATTTGTACAGTTTCCACAGTTACTGTTGTTATTGATTTCTAGTTTTATTCCATTGTGATCAGAAAAGATACTTGATGTGATTTTAACTTTTTGGAATTTGTTGAGATTTGATTTGAGCTCTATCATATGGTCTAGCCTAGAGAATGTTCCAGGTGCTGATGAGAAAAATGTTTATTCTGCAGCAGTTGAAATAAATGTTCTGTAAATGTCTATTAGGTCTATTTAGTCTAGAGTATAGTTTAATGTTGCTTTGCTGATTTTCTGCCTGGATGATCTACCCATTGCCAATAGTGAGGTGTTGAAGTCTCCTACCATTATTGTATTGTTGTCTCACTCTCCCTTTAGATCTGTTAATATTTGCTTTATATATTTAGGTGCTACAGTGTTGGGTGTATATATATTTACTATTGTTATATCCTCTTGCTGAATTGATCGCTTTATCATTATATAATGACCACCTTTGTCTCTTTTTACAGTCTTTGACTTAAATTCTATTTTATCTAAGTGTAGCTACTTCTGCTCTTTTTTGGTTTGCATTTGTGTGGAATATCTTTTTCCAATGCTTCATTTTCAGTCTATATGTGTCTTTATTGGAGAAGTGAGTTTCTTATAGCCAGCATATAGTTGAATCTTGTTTTGTAATCCATTTAGCCCCTCTGTCTTTTAATTGGAGAATTTATTCCATTAACATTCAATTTTATTGTTATTGATAGGTAAGAACTTACTACTGCCATTTTGTTGCTTGTTTTCTCATTGTTTTGAGATTTCTTACTTCCTTTCTTCCTTGCTTACTGTCTTCCTTTGTGGTTAATCAATTTTGTCTGATAGTATGTTTTGATTAATTGCTTTTTATTTTTCATGTACCTATTATAGGTTTTAGCTTTGTGGTTACCATGAGGTTTACATGAAACATCCTAAAGTTATAACAAGTTATTTTAAACTGATAGCAACTGGCTGGGCATGCTGGCTCATGCCTGTAATCCTAGCACTCTGGGAGGCTGAGGCGGGAAGATCGCTTGAGGTCAGCAGTTCGAGACCAGCCTGAGCAAGAGCAAGACCCCAGTCTCTACTAAAAATAGAAAAAAAATTAGCCAGCCAACTAAAAAATAGAATAAATTAGCCAGGAATGGTGACATGCACCTGTAATCCCAGCTAATTGGGAGGCTGAGGCAGGAGGATCACTTGAGTCCAGGAGTTTGAGGTTGCTGTGAGCTAGGCTGATGCCACAGCACTCTAGTCCAGGTGACAGAGTGAGACTCTGTCTCAGAAAAAAAAAAAAAAGAAAAACCTGATAACAACTTAACTTTGATCTCAAAAAAAAAAAAATAACCTGTACACATTAACTCCCTTCTTTCCCCACATTTTGAAATTTTGATATGACGATTTGCATATTTATATTGCCTATCTCTTAGCAAATTGTTGTAGCCATTATTATGTTTAATACATTCGTCTTTTAGTCTACTTAGTAAAAATGTAAGTGGTTTATATACCATAATTATATTAGTGTAACAATTAAGTTATTATCCTTTTCTTTCAGTTTGGAGAACTCCCTTTAGCATTTCATGTAGGACAGCAATAAATTCCCTCAGCTTTTGTTTGTCTGGGAAAGTCTATGTCTCTCCTTGATTTCTGATGGGTAGCTTTGTGGGGCATAGTATTTTTTTTTTTTTTTAGACAAGGTCTCACTCTGTTGCCCAGATTGGAGTGCAGTGGCATCATCATAGCTCACTGTAGCCTCAAATTCCTGTGCTCAAGCAGTCCTCCTACCTCAGCCTGCTGAGTAGCAGATGTGCACCATCATGCCTGGGTAATTTTTTTTTTAGGGACAGAGTCTTTCTATGTTGCCCAAGCTGATCTCAAACTCCTGACCTCAAGTGATCCTCTCTCCTCAGCCTCCCAAAATGCTAGGATTACAGGCATGGGCCACCATGGCCAGCCTGGCCTGTAAGGTTTCTAATGAGAAGTCTGCTGCCGGGCATCTTGGATCTCCCTTATATGCTATTTGCTTCTTTTCTCTTACTGCTTTCACAATTCTTTCTTTGTCTTTGACCTTTGAGAGTTTGATTATAATATGTCTTGGGGGAGGGTATTATTACTTCAGTTGAATCTGATTGGTGATATTTGACCTTCCTGTACCTGGGTATTTATATCTTTCTCCAGCTTTGGAAAGTTTTTTGTTAGTATTTCTTTGAATAAGCTTTCTATCCCTTTGTCTTTCTCAGTTCCCTCTTTAACTCTAGTAACCCAAATATTTGCTTTTTGATGTTGTCCCATAGATCTCATAAGCTTTCTTCATTTCTTTTCACTCTTTTTTCCCCTCTGACTGTATCTTAAAATGGTCTGTCTTCAAGCTCACTGATTCTTCTGTATGACCAATTCTGCTGTTGACTACGGTCAACTTTTTAATTGAAAAATTTTTTTCTTCCATCTATTGTTCTTTATTTGAGCAAGTTGACAGGAAAAGTAACCTAATGAGCATAATTATCAATATCTACTATGCACAAGGACTCTTCTAGTTGTTTTTCACATTACCTCACAACAATTCTATGGGGTAGTCTGTAATATTTGATATAATAAGAAATGTATGTCTAGTCTATGCCCCTGGTTCCTGGCGCACAGCTCCTAAAACCCTTGGAATCTCCTGAGTGATTTGTATGCTAATAAAATGACAGATGGCTGGGAGCCCCTAGATAGTTTCTGATTGGAGGCTGGCCACCAGAAAGACCTAGGCATGATTTGGGGGTTGGGATTTCAGTCCCACCCTATCCCCAACCTCTGGCGAAGGAAGAGGGGTTGAAGGTTGAGTTGATCATCAGTGGTCAATGATGTAATCAATCATGCCTATAAAATGAAGCCTCCATAAAAACCTAAAGAATAGGGTTTTAGGAGCTTCAGATTGCTGAACACATGGAAGTGCCTTGAGGTGGCAGAGAGGGTATAGAAGGTCTGTGCCCACTCCCCCATATCTTGCCCTATGCATCTCTTCCATATGGCTGTTCATCTATATCCTTTTAATGTCCTTTATAGTAAACCAGTAAATGTAAGTAAGTGTTTCCCTGAGTTCTGTGAACTACTCTAGCAAATTAATCTATTCCAAGGAGGGGATCATGGGAACCCCAGATTTATAGCCAGTTGGTCAGAACTGTAGGTGACAACCTACTACTTGCAATTGGCATCTGAAGTAGGTGGCACTGTTTTCAAGTAGATAGTGTCAGAATTGAATTAATTATAGCACATTCAGTTGGTGTCTATAAGAAAATTATTTGTTTGTGGGGAGAAAGCCCCCCCCATTATGGTGAGCAGAGGTGAAATACTGTATTGAGTGGTATGTAAGAGTACAGAGTAGGAAAAGATGGATTTTTGCTTCCAATGGTTTTATTTATTTATTTATTTTTTGAAACAGAGTCCTACTCTGTTGCCCGGGCTAGAGTGCCGTGGTGTCAGCCTTGCTCACAGCAACCTCAAACTCCTGGGCTCAAGCAATCCTCCTGCCTCAGCCTCCCGAGTAGCTGGGACTACAGGCATGCGCCACCATGCCCGGCTAATTTTTTCTATATATATTTTTAGTTGTCCAGATAATTTCTTTCTATTTTTAGTAGAGACAGGGTCTCACTCTTGCTCACGCTGGTCTCGAACTCCTGAGCTCCAACGATCCACCTGCCTTGGCCTCCCACAGTGCTAGGATTACAGGCATGAGCCACCACACCTGCCCCTTCCAATGGTTTTATTTCTATTTTACAAAAAAAAAAAAAAAAAAAGAAGAGGGGGCAGGGCTTAAAAGGCAAAGGCAGTGTGACTTGTATGGCCTTATATGACCTGGCTCCTGCCTGTCTTTCTGACCCCTTACCACTACCACTCTCCTCTTCCTTTTCCAGCCACACAGGCTTTTTGACCCCCAGTTTCTCACCAAAAACACATACTAAGTATATTCCAGTCATATATAGCCTTTATACTGTATTTGTTGTTCCCTCTGCCCAAATTGCACTTCCTGTCAATATGTATGTGATGGCTTCTTTGCATTCAAACCTCAGCTCAGATGTCATTTTTTTTTCAAAGCTGCTATTCTTAACCACCCAACTAATGTTATCTCCCATTCTGATTACTATATATATATCACCCTTCTTTGTTATCTTCATAGCATTTACCAGTAGCCAAAATTATTTGTTCAACTGTTTGCACACTTATTTGCTGCTTCTCCCTCCCAAAGTGTAAACTCTGAAAGTAGCTCCTGTGTATGTCTTGTTCATTTTTCTATCCCTTTCTGTAAAATAATGCCTGGAATATACAGTAGTCCCCCCTTATCCAAGGTTTCACTTTCTGCAGTTTCAGTTGCTGGCAGTCAACCTCAGTCTGAAAATAGGTGAGTACAGTACAATAAGGTACTTTGAGAGAGAGACACCATATTCACATAACTTTTATTACAGTATATTGTTATAATTGTTCTAGTTTATTAGTTGTTGTTGTTAATGTCTTACTATGCCTAATTTGTAACTTAAACTTTATCTTAGGTATGTATGCATAGGAAAAAAACATAGTATATACAGGGTTTGGTACTATCCATAGTTTCAAGCATCCATTGGGGGTCTTGGAATGTATCCCCTGTGGATAAGGGGAGGAGAATATTATAGTAGATATTCAATAAATATTTGTTGAAGAAGTACATTCCATGCTTGCATGCAGTCTTTGTCAGAGCAGCTTTACCTCAGTAACCAAATGAGTTTCACCACTGGATTTTGTTAAGAGCAAATTGAAACAATAAACATGCCCAAGGTCACATAGTTGAACCAGGCTTCAAATTCAGGTCTGACCACTAGTCTCTGCCAGTAACCACTGTTCTTTATACCCCGGCACTGACTCTATTTACATCACCTTGTGTTTACTTATAATCTTTTAGGTATGTATTTATACATAGTTGTAATTTACATGCATACGTTTGTATATTTATTAATGACATTATTCCACATAAATTCTTACTGCATTTGGCCATACTACTCTCCAAAAGAATAAACCATTTTATAATGCTGTCATCAATGTATAAATGTACATTGATATAAATTTCCTCTGCTCCATCAATATTTGGGTCTAAATTTTAATTATTTTGGTTATTTTCATTGGTATGCCTTAAAAGTTTTTTTATTTATTTTTTATATCATTTATTTATTTATTTATTTATTGAGACAGAATGCAGTGGTGTCATCATAGCTCACTTCAACCTCAAACTCCTAGGCTCAAGCAATCCTCCTGCCTCAGCCTTCCGAGTAGCTGGGACCATAGGCACATGCCACTACACCTAGCTAATTTTTCTATTTTTTGTAAAGATGGGTTCTCGCTCTTGCTCAGGTTGATCTTGAACTCCTGAACACAAGCGATCCTCCCTCCTCAGCCTCCCAGAGTGCTAGGATTACAGGTGTGAGCCACCGTGCCTGGCAAAAAGTTTTAATTAGGATTTATTTGATCTGCATATATGATTCCACGTAGATTTCGAATCCATATGTCTGTATATGTAAACTATTTCTCAATGAATTATAGAGCAGAATCTGGGCATTTTTTCTTTATATATTTGGCATATATGTTTTCTGTTTATATTAAAATTTTACCCTTGTTAAGAATGATAGCCTTCATAAGTCTTGTGTGTGTTTATTTATGAATAGATGTTTAATCTTATTAAATTATTCTCAATAACTTCATATTGCCACAATTTTGTTTTTCTGTTTATTATACAAATATAGTAAATTATATGATTAGATTTCCTTATATTCCTTGAATTTTGAGAATAAAACTCCATTTTATTATTTCTTTTAATTGTTGTATTTCAGTTACTATGATATTATTTAAAATATTATTAAACCTAGACATGAAGTAAAATTAACCAACATTTTTTTCCTTTTTTGATATCCTTGTCGGGCTTTAGGACATAAATGTATTTATCTCATAAACTGAGATTGGTAACACAGTATGTAGTACAAAGTAGTAATAACTCAAGTTCTGAAGTTATATTGCCTAGATTTAAATTAGAGCTCTGCCATTTATTAACTCTATGACTTTAACCTCTGTCCATCTTTAAACTGGACATGAGTATAGTAACTATATTCATGGAAGTGTTAGAAGGATAAAATGATAATGTGTGGAAAGTCATAGTGTACTATTTGGCACTAAAAATATAAATATTGGCTTGCTGTTATCTTCATCATCATATTTTTACATAGTTTATAGAATAAGATTATTCTTAGAAAATTTGAACAAATGCTTCCATTATCTATTTGCCAGAAAGTTGTTCTTTGATAAACTTTTTTAGTTTTGTTTTATTTTTTACTGTTATTTATCTGTTTACCAACTGGTTTTATTTCCATCAGACTTGCTGTTTTGTGGTTTTATAGGCAGTTAACCATATTAACCTTATAAAAATTTTATTTTTTCTGATTATTAAAAATAACAATATAAAAGAACATGATTTAAAAAATTTTTTAAAACAGCAATAACGTCACCACTTGACACAACTATATTTGGAACTCAGTGTAAATATAACTTCATACCCTGCTTTTCCCCTTATGCTAGTAAAGAATTTCTCATGCTATTAAAAACTCTTTTTAAGGCTGCATAACATTTCATCATATACCAAAATTTAACTCTTATTTTACTCATAGGCCTTTAAGTGGTTTTCAAAAGGAATGTGAGCCTCCATAATATTAATTTTCTTCAAAATCAGTTTTGTTTAGCTATTTATTTTTAATAAGAGTTAGGGATTTTAGTAATTGTGTCTAGAACTGTCTCAGTTTACAAAGCACTTAAGTATCTTTTATGTTATCTTTTTTATTACTTATTTTTTAATTTGTATTATATTCTTTAAGCAACTAGAACAGTGCTGTGATTTGATTCTCTTTTTCAATAAGGCATTCTTAATTGCTTTTTAAATATTATTATCAATTTGAAAAGTTTATTTCTGCTTTCTTTTTTTTACGTTCTTATGTGTTTAAGGTTGTTACTTTGTTCCATGTCTATGTCTTTATAGAGATATATAGACATTTAATTCATTCTTTTATAAACTAATATAGATATTTAGAATAATATGTTTTCTCCAGTACTGCTTTCCATGATCTTATAATATTGTAGCAACATTCCTTATTTAACAAAAATAAAGAAAATTTCTGTTTGGATTTCAGCCATGTCTCAGACAATGCATATTTACACATCAATGTGAATTAGATATTATCTCTAGCTATAGGTCTTCATTCAGCTCACCTTGGAAGAAAGTCTAAAATTCAGACATATGTCTTCTTTAGGCCTCCTAACTTCCATAAGAAGTTGTCAGTTTTACCCTCTGCTTAATTGTCCATGCATGTGAATCTGGCCTAATAACGAAGAATTTCTGTACTCCAGGTTCTTATCAGAGAAAATAAACTCTCAACTGTTAAATTCAAAAGCTTAATTGCCAGAAAGATTACCTGAAGGATATGGGGTCCATTTCTGTCCATTTCCCCATCTTTTTTATGCTCAGCCCAATCCAGATCATTGCAGTTTTGCACCAAGACTACATTGTACCCTGGGTAGAGTTGTCTTTTCCAACCTACACTTTGACATTATGCTTTGGCCTACATCAGGATATTTGTAAGAAAAGTTTATTTTAAAGTCACTATAGTATAATGTTGTTGAGAATATTGTCTATACAATGTCCTCAAAAAAGATCTTTTTCTCAGATTCATCACCAAGAAAAACAGTGTTGAGTAAGAAAGAACAGTGTTCTTTCCTCTGGCAACTGTGTTGTTCAGAGGCAAATATGTGGCTCACCTCTATCAATTATAGAACACCTTATGATATCTATTTTTGGTTCTAGTTCTACCTCTATTTTCATCTCATTTTCTTACCTACCCCCATATACATTTCTATATTTATTTTTTATCTGTCTGTATCTCTGTAACTGCTTCAAATTCTCTTTTGCAGTGAGAGTGGTTCTCTTTTGCAGTGAGAGTGGTATAGATAAAAATAGGATTGGATATACTTTTGGATATATTTTTTTTTCAGATATCAGTTTTTGAAATTAATATGACAAGACCTTAGTGAGAAACAGAATATTATAGTGATTAAAAGATGGAAACCTGGGATCAGAGAGAGGACATAAATTCTAGCTCTGCTGCTTATTGGCAGTGTGATCTTAGACAAGTAATAGCATCTCTAAGTTTCACTTTCCTGATATGTAAAATGGAGATAATGATAGTGTTGATCTCATGGGTTGCTTGTTAGGTTGTTGTAAGGATTAAATAAAAATGTATATAAAGTGCTAAGTATAATGCTTACGAGCAAAAAAAGTGCTTATAAATGTTAGTAATTATGGTCCTAATGTGTTCTAGTGCATAGTAACTTAGCTTCAAGAAGTTCTTGAACACCTGAAAATGTTTGCAAAACTTATCTGAAGTGGAGTCCTATATATTTAATCAAATTCTCAGAAGTAACAGTGACCAAAAAAAAAAAAATAAGAAGAAGAAGAATCACTGAAGAAGAGGGTATCTCTTTTGAATATTTTAATTTTACTTGACTCTACCTTATTTACATACCTTTCCACTCTGATTTTGATAAGATTTGAAGTATCTGATAGATTACATGTCATCTAATATATAAGTAGTTTTCCTTTGACATTTTTAGAACAAAATTGAAATTATGACATGGCCTATTTTGGCAGTATTTTTGTTCTGAAATCTGTATCTTTACTACAATGTCAGGGTTTTTTTGTTTGCATTGGCACAATGGACATAACTTGTAACTATCTTGTTACTTTTTGTCTAATGCTGACATTATAAATGTATCTCATTAACTTAGGAGAATATTTGTTTCTGAATTGTTAGTGAAGCACCTCTTTTTATAGGGTAGCTCAGTTTATATTTATTGATATGATTGGTTGTTAGTTTTTTCTTTTTCTTCCATTAAGTTTTTTTTTATTGCTATTTGCTTTGTCTTCATTTATATAATTTCTGTGGTACATTGAATTTATTTACTTTTATCAGAATTATAACTGTGAACATTAAGGTGCATGCTAATAGAATTATTTTTATTTTAGTATTAATATCTATTTAAGAAAAAAATAAGAATATAGAAGACATATCACTTTTAAAGGACAAAATAACTCATTAACACAAAAAGGTTCAAACCAATAATAGATGCTTAGTCCCTGTGGTAGCAAGTTGGGATTCTTTGTTTGAAAGACCACTCAAGGACTAGGTGGGAATAAAAGTTAAGCTTTTAGGCTGATATATCTTGCCAGGGACATGTACAGTTTTATATCTGGGTAAGAGTATGAAAGAAATAATTGTTTAGTACTCAAGATCAGCTTGTCTCTCAGCCCAGCCAGCCATTTGCAAATAATGCATTTTCTGTCTCCCTGCTGAATTACTAACAGTTTTAATTACTATGTAAACCTTTCTGTTCTGTGGTCTCTCAATCCTTGATTCTTACTATTTAATGTATTGGGACGGGAGGCAGCATCAGCATCTTTCAAGGACACAGTAACATCCAGCCAAACTATATTTCTAATTTTTTATAAAGGCCAACTAATCCTGTAAGACTAAAGCAGTAGTTTATGGTAATTTAGGCCATAATTAAAGAAACAGGCTAAAATACTATGAGTGTCTCTCTTCCACCACCTTGAAATAAAACCTAACTAGAATTTGGAGAGTATGATGGTGGAAAAATGTAGGCTGCATCATCCCTTGTAATAGGTGTGATTTCCACTTTCCTAATATTCTGTTATAATTTCTCTCTTGAGTTACTGGGATTTACTTTATCCATCTTAAGCTGTGGAGCTTCTTTAGTTTGTTGCCTTAGCTACTCCAGTTATATACACCAAATCTTATTTCCTGTTCTGTTGCTGAGTATCTTACCATACACTTGTCCCATTTGAAAAATCCTTGCTTATACTTGGGTTTATATCTTTTATCTTCTCATAAACTCAAGTAGTTTTTTCTGTATGTATCTAGACCCTTTTACTGTACTAGCCAGCATTTTCAGAATTTTTTTATTTTTCCATGGTCAGAAGGCCTACCCAGTAAAAGCTATCAACTCCATAATGTCAGGGTCATAGGAACCAGAGATCTAATTTCATTGTGTTTTAGCAGCATGTAACTATTTCTGAAACCATTTAAGCCTTGTAATTATCAAAACATTTTTTAATTTATTAAATGAGATTACTTTTTTCCTTATTTTTAATGCTTAGTTTGGCATTTTAATTTCAAAATGGAAAAAGCATTCATGAGATGATTTGAAAAAATATGTGCAGGGTTCTGCTTCTGGTAATGGCTGAGGTTGCTCCTAATGTACCCACCCATTCCACAGATAGCAATGATAAATTCTGGACAAAATATAAAAAAGCACTGAAGGCACTGGAGAGCAACCACTTAGAAGAAGAAAATGGCACTGAGTAAGTTTCCTGTTTTTTACAGCTTCTAGCCTGAGGGAAGGTCCCAGCCATGGGACAGCCAAAACTTGAAGAGAAATTCACTGTTCTACAGCTTGAAAAATCAGAAGATAAGATTGTAGTAACTACCACAGATAGAAAATGAGTAGGAAATCTCAGGAAGACGACGACCAGATAGAGGAAGCCCCATATTCTGATTATAAACTCTCACAGATTTTTATCTAATACCTGAACTACACATGTGCAAGACAGGCTCCAAGCAGCACAAATAAGGATAAAGGAATTGGACTGAGATTTCAGGTGGTACCTATGCATGGGAGACAGAGTTTGGGATTTGAGTCCAGCCAAGTTGGTTGATTGTTAAACAAAAATCAATACTTTCTAGGCCGGGCGCGGTGGCTCACGCCTGTAATCCTAGCACTCTGGGAGGCCGAGGTGGGCGGATTGTTTGAGCTCAGGAGTTCGAGACCAGCCTGAGCAAGAGCGAGACCCCATCTCTACTAAAAATAGAAAAAAATTATATGGACAGCTAAAAAATATATATAGAAAAAATTAGCCGGGCATGGTGGCGCATGCCTGTAGTCCCAGCTACTCGGGAGGCTGAGACAGGAGGATCGCCTGAGCTCAGGAGTTTGAGGTTGCTGTGAGCTAGGCTGACGCCACGGCACTCACTCTAGCCTGGGCAACAGAGTGAGACTCTGTCTCAAAAAAAAAAAAAAAAAAAATACTTTCTAAAATATGTCACTTACAATGTCTAGGACACAATTCAAAGTTACTAAATATATGAAGAAACAGGAAAAACATAACTGATATTCAGGAGCACAAAGCAAAACTCAAAAAGCACTCAATGGAGACAACTCCCACCACCAAGATGACCTAGATTTTGTATTTATCAAAAATTTTATAATATGTTCAAAGATGTAAAGGAAAATACAATTGGAGAAATAAATAGGAAATCTGAAGAGAAATAGAAACTATTTTTTAAAAAAAAGAACCAAATGGAAATTCTAGAATTTAAAAATATAGTATGTAAAATAAATAAGTCACTATTTGTGCTTAACAACAGATTGGAGATGAAACAAGAGTCAGTGAACTTAAGTAAGTAGATGCTATCCAATGTGAAGAACAGAGGAGGGAAGGGAAAGACTATAGTGAAAAATGAAACAAAACAAAAAACAGAGCCTTACAGATCTAATCATGTGTAATTAGAATCCCCAAAGGAAAAAAAAAAAAAGAAAATGAAATTGGAAAAAATATTTAAAGAAATAATGACCAAAATTTTCCAATTTTGGAGAAAGACATAAATTTATAGTTTCAAGAAGCTCAGCAACCTCAATCAGGACAAATATAAAGAAAACTTCACCCAAGTTCATCATGGTCAAAGTGCTTCAAACTGAAAATAATGAGAAAATCTTGAAAGCAGACAGAGAAAAATGAATTACAAATTTACATAGGGGAACATGGATTTAAATAATTGTTCACTTTCATCAGAAATAATGGAGGCCAGAAGACATGGAGCAATATTTTTGAACTGCCAAAAGAAAAAAAAGCTGTGAATTCTGAAATCTCTATCAGGTGAAAATATTCTTCAAGAAAACAGAGAAATAAAAACATTTTCAGATAAAAGAAAACTAAGGGGATTAGCTACCAGCATACCTATACTATAAGAAATGCTAAGAAATTTCTACAGACTGAAGAGCTTGAATTTCAGCTCTTCAGGAAGGAATGAAGAGCATGAGAAATAGTAAATATGTGGGTAAATATAATTTCTTAATTTCTTTAAAATACATATGACTATACAAAGCAAAAATTATAATACTGTGAGGTTTACATATGTAGATATATAATTGTATATTATATATAACAACTATAGCATAAAGGACGGGGTAAATGGATCTATGTGGTTGCTAAATTCTTACATTTTACATCAAATGGTATGATAGTAACCATTACTCAGACTGTGAAAAGTTAAGGATATATGTTATAAACTCTAAAGCAGTGGTTCTCAAACTTTTTGGTCTCACGACCCCATATCCTTCAGAGAACTTTTGGTGATAGATAGATCTGCATCTGCATACCATATTAGAAATAAAAATTGAAAAATTATAAAAATAGCCATGTATTCATTTAAAATAAACCCATTGCATGTTAACATAAATAACATGTATTTATAAAAAATAATTATATTTTCTAAAAAAATAGAATATTGGCATTGTTTTACATTTTGCAGATCTCCTTAATGTCTGTCTTAATAGAAGACTATAGAAGATTTTTATGTCTGCTTCTTCATTCAATCTTGTGATATGTTGTTTAGGTTCAAGTATATGAAGAAAATCCATCCTCACACATATATGTAGTTGGAAAATGGAGGAGAATTTTAATAGACTTTTCAGATAATTGTGGATATCTTCTTTAATACTACACCAAAACTCAGAAGTGGAGGTTTCTTAAAGGTTAGTTACCATGTGGAATCTAAACCCATATTAGTGAACTTTCTGTACTCTCCATTGGTCTCTCTTGCACTTTGAATGATTTTGTAACATCATGCATTGATCATTTGGAAAAGAGTGGTCACAGATCTTCAAAATATTTATACATTTCATTAGACAATATCCAAAATCACGTGCGTTAATATCCGACCATCTAGTCAGAAAAGTATTTTAGTTTTGGGAAGCTGTCAATCTTACAGTGGATACAAGCACACATAAGTTTCATAAAATTCTAATTTTCGTTTGAAGGTTAAAATTTCATCTTTGAATAAATACTGTCAGATATTTTCTTTGAAGTGATAGGCTCATTTTCTTTATTTTTAAAAAAAATATGCCCCGTAGCCACGTCTGAATAACCATTGTTTGTCTGCCATAGTTGTCTGTCAAGTAAAAAGTGGCATTTTATGAAAAAAAGTGACTAGATCTGCTCACAAGTCAAATAATCACATAAGTGCTTTTCCTCAAAACAATCACTGTAGTTCAGTATGAAGCAGAATTGCTTTAAGGGCACATTTCATCTCATCACACAGAATATTAAATAGACATGTACTCTAGGGTTGATATTTAATAAATATTTTCCCTGCTTCACCAAGGATATTCTTAAATGAAACCCTTTTTTAACTGGGAGTGCATATAGTGAAGAACACAATCACCCTCAGTACAGTTCAGTGCCACAGCAGTTTTACACACAATTGTTTTTGCACTATTAGTGAAAATATCAACACAGTTGGCCCAGTATACACAATCAGAAAAGTTATTTGGCACTTTGAATATTTCAGTACTGCTTGTGTTTCTTGTCAAGCATTGACATAAAGAGTATCTTCTTGGATGATTAGTTGGTGCTGACACCATAAAAATACAAACAAGTCCTGCGACATCTGTTGATTCATTCACTTGTAAGGAGGAAATATAAGTTTGTAGACAAGATAGTGAATCAGTCTTCATGTTTTTGGTTAAATCTTTATTTTTTTTTTTTAATTTTTTTTTTGTTTTTGAGACAGAGTCTTGCTCTGTTGCCCGGGCTAGAGTGAGTGCCGTGGCGTCAGCCTAGCTCACAGCAACCTCAAACTCCTGGGCTTAAGCAATCCTACTGCCTCAGCCTCCCCAGTAGCTGGGACTACAGGCATGCACCACCATGCCCGGCTAATTTTTTTCCATATATATATATATATATATTTTTTTTTTTAGGTGGCCAGATCATTTCTTTCTATTTTTAGTAGAGACGGGGTCTCGCTCTTGCTCAGGCTGGTCTCGAACTCCTGACCTCAAGCGATCCACCCGCCTCGGCCTCCCAGAGTGCTAGGATTACAGACGTGAGCCACCGTGCCCGGCCGGTTAAATCTTTAAATCAGTGAATTTCTGTATTATGGGAAAATGGCAATGCCATGGTTTCTTTTATAAACTTTCTATCCGGCAGTCACTCAGCAATGTCAATTATATAAGGCTTGTCTTTCAACTATTGTGTACTTTACCAGCCAATGAAACATATTAATAATAACTTAACCTGTTATTATAAAGGCCATTATAATGCTTCAGTGGCCTTTTCCTTTCTAGTCTGGAAAGTTATAAAAACAGTATTTGGTGTTTAAAGCATTCACCATACCTGCATTTATTTTTTGAGGCAGAGTCTTGCTCTGTTGCCTGGGCTAGACTTCAGTGGTGTTGTCATAGCTCACTGCCACTTCAAACTCCTGGGCTCAAGTGATCCTACCACCTCAGATTCCCAAGTAGCTGGGACTACAGGTGTGTGCCACCACACCCTGCTAATTGTTTGGGTTTTTTTTCATTTTTTTTAGAGATTGGGTCTTGCTACGTTACCCAGGCTGGTCTCTAACACCTAGCCTCAAGCAGTCCTCCCACCTCAGCCTTCCAAAGTACTGCGATTACAAGCATTACACATCCACCACAGCCAGCCAACATACCTACATTTAAAATTTCAAATCTTTTTGCATTAAACTCTGTATGATTGGTCTCAAAATGATGCTGCAGCTTAACTTGGACCATAATACTACTCAAAAATGTTCTGTTACACAATGTTCTGAAGACACAATAAGGTAAATTGTTAACATTTATAAAGCCTATTGGAAGATAGTTTTTATTATATTTTTCTTATTTATAGCTTCACCCACTTCCTTTGAGGTAGATTACTCCCTTCATTGAGTCAGAGAACTCTCTGACACTTTCATCTTTCTCAGCATCTTAGAGCTAAACAAGGAAGGTGTATGTTGAGAAAGATTTTTTTGTTGTTGTTGTGCTAAAATATACATAACAAAATTAACCATTTTAACCCCATTTTTAAGTGTACAGTTCAGTGGCATTAAGTATTGTTGTGCAACCATCACCACAATCCGTTTTCAGGATGCTTTTCTCATTTCATACTGAAACTCTGAACACATTAAACAATAATTCCCTATTCCTAAGCCAATGATCCATTCTTAAATATGAAAAAATATATAATTTTTTCATTTTAAAGTAAAATATTAAATTCTAAAATAAGTTTTATAACAAATTTACTTTTGAGTTTTTGAAGAAAGTTAGTAAATATTATAAAGCATATTTATGGTGTACACATTCTTTTAAAGTTTAGGATTTTAAAATAACAATTTGTTAAATGATAATGAGGCTTCAGTAGGTATAGTAGGTGTAACTAAAGAAAACTCGCAAGAACCTAGTAAAAGTACAGAGAACAAACTGGGTTAATCTCTGAAAATGCACATATTTATACCCTAGTTCTACTACACCAGAAATTCTAAAAAACACAAGAATATACATGCACACAGTCATGGCATCATCATATTATCATGTTACCTCTGGAAAACTCTGCTATACACACAAGAGAGAATAGGAGTAAAAAAACGCAGAAAAAAAAAAAAGTACTGGTATTTTTCAAAATAGTTTTGATTTTGGTCTTTGGAGTCCTTGGACCACATCTTAAGAACTGCTGTCCTAGAGTAACGCCAACAACAAAACAGAAGAGGAACAAATAGAAAACACAATAAAATGTAAGATCTAAATTCAAACATATCACTTACTATATTAAATGTTAATGAACTAAACACTCAGTTTAAAAAGTGAAGACTGTCAAAATGGATTTTTAAAAAAGCAAGACCCATCAATATGCTGGCTCCTAGAATGTACTTTAAATATAAAGACAAATATAAGTTGAAAATAAATAGATGGAAACTAATACATCTTCAGCAAAGATAAAAGGCTACATTAATATCAGATAAAGTAGATATCAAGACAAAGTATTACCAGATATAAAGAGATATATTTCATCAGTAAGACATAATAATCATAAATGTGTGCATGAAGCCAAAATAGTAAGAAATAAATGGAAAAAATAAACCCACAATCATAGTAGGAGATTTTAATACCCCATCCTCAGCAGTTGATAAAACAAAAAAATCAGTAGACATAGAAAATCTGAACAACACCATCAATGCCCTTAAGCTAATTGATCCCCAATAACTGGAGAATACATATTCCTTTTAATTGAGCATGAAAATGGTCACCAAAATAAACCATACAATGGACCATAAAACAAGTATCAATACATTCAAAAGGATTCGAACCAAAGAATGTTCATGGCCACAATGCAATTATATATCAATAATATATATACACACACACATCTATATTTGGAAATTATTGAACACAATTCTAAATAACCCATAGGTAAAAGAAGAAATCACAAGGGAAATTAGAAAATATTTCAAATGAAAGATAATGAAATATGATATATCAAAATTTGTGGGATGCAGCTAAAATAGTACTTGAAGAGAAAAGTAAAGGTTTAAATACTATATTAGAAAAGAAGAAAGATATAAAATCTATGATCTAAGTTTCCACCTTAGAAAGTAGAGGGGGAAAGTAGGGAAAAAAGCCCAAAGTAAGTAGAAGAGCTGAAATAATAAAGATAAGAATAGAAATCAATGAAACATAAAACAAACAATAGAAAAATTAAAGCCAAAAGTTGATTCTTTGAATAGATCAACAAATTTGATCTACAGAAAAAAAGGAGTGAAAATAAAAATTGGCATTGCCACTAATGAAAGAGGATATCACTGTAGATCTCATAGACATTAAAAGAAAAATAAGGGAATATTATGAACAACTCTTTGCTAGTGAATTTGACAACTGAGATGAAATGGACAAATTCTTTAAAAAATATAGCTTAACAAAATTGAAATACAAAATCTGAGTAGCCCTATGTTGATTAAAAAATTAAATTTGTTATCAGAAATTTCTCTCAAAGAAAACTGCAGGTCCAGATAGTTTCACTGGTTAATTCTCTCAAATATTTAAAGAAATAACTCCAATATTGAACAAAGTCTTAGAAAATGGAAGAAAGAACACTTCTTAAGTTACAGAGGTCCGCAATACCCTGATACCAAAACCTGACAAATATTACAAATACTGTCAGCCCTTTGTATTCAAGGGTTCCACATCCATGAATTCAACCAACCATAGATTGAAAAGATTAAATAAATAAATAACAATACAACGATAAAAATAAAGTTGGGTTCAGTGACTCACGCCTGCAATCCTAGCACTCTGGGAGGTCGAGGTGGCAGGATTGTTTGAGCTCAGGAGTTCAAGATCAGCCTGAGCAAGAGCAAGACAGCATCTCTACTAAAAATAGAAAAAATTAACCAAGCATCTCATGGTGCATGCCTGTAGTCCCAGCTACTCAGGAGGCTGAGGCAGGAGGATCCCTTGAGCCCAGGAGTTTGAGGTTGCAGTGAGCTGTGATGATGCCACTGCACTCTACCCAGGGAGACAGAGTGAGACTCTGTCTCAAAAATAAAAAATAAAATAAAAATTGCAGACTAGTATTCCTTGTACTTAGAGACAAAATTTAATCAAAATATAAAAAGGATAATACATCATGACCAAGAGGGATTTATCCTAGGAATACAACATAGCTTTAACATTTGAAAATTAATCTGTGTAATTCACTACAATAAGAGAATAAAGGAGAAAAACCATGTGATCATTTCAATAGATGTAGAAAAAACATTTGACAAAACTCAACACCCTTCATGATTAAAACAAAAACAAAAAAACCCTCTCAGCTAATAGAAAATAGAAGGAAACTTGCTCAATTTCATTAAAGCCATCTATTTAAAAAACCTAAAACCACTATCTTACTTAAATATTGAATGGTCTACCCCTAAGATTGGGAACAAAGCAAGGCTGTCAACTCTTAAACCATTTCTATTTAATATTCCAATAAGGCAAGAAAAAGAAACAAAAAGTATACAATTGGGAAATAAAAAAGAAAACTGTCTGTAATTGCAGATAACATGATTGTTATGGAGAACTCTTTTTTTTTTTTAAGAGACAGCGTGTCACTCTTGTTCTGTCACCCAGACTGGAGTGCAGTAGCATGATAATAGTTCACTATTACATTGAACTCCCAGACTCAGGTGATCCTCCCCCAGTAGCCTCTGAATAACTAGGACTACAGACACATGCCACCACACCTCACTAATTTTATTATTTTTATTTTTATTTTCTTGTAGAGATAGGGTCTTGCTATGTTGCCCAGGCTGGTCTTGAACTCCTGGCCTCAAGTGATCCCCCTGCCTCAGCCTCCCAAAGTGCTGGGATTATAGGCATGAGCCACCACACCCACCCTGGAGAATATCTTAAGGAATCTACTAAACAACTACCAGAACTAATAAGTGAATTTAGAAAGTTCTCAGGATACAAGGCCAAAATACAATATGCTATATTTGTATATATAGCAGAAGAATCATTAGAAAATGAAATTCAAAAACCCCACCATTTATAATACTATAAAAAAAGATACTTAGGAATAAATTTTCAAAAAAGCAATATCTCTGTGCTTAAAACTAGAAAATATTGCTGAGAGAAACTAAAGAAGACCTAAAGTCATGGAAGAGATATACCATGTTCATAGATTGGAAGATGCAGTATTATTAAGATAGCAATTCTTCCCAAATGGATCTGTAAATTCAGTGCAATCCCAATCATAATTTTACCATACATTTTTTTAAAACATTGACTGCCACACTAGAAAAAAATTTTTTTCCTTGGGCCCATGGTGTTTTATTGTGAAATAGAAGAAAAATTTCAAAAACAAAATGATCCTTTCTAATTTAATGAAAAACTTGTTATTTTTTATTGTTTTCTGTGCATGAGTTATATGCAACTTGAAAAACAGTTCTCATGGCTCCCAAGGTGAAGAGATGTGTGAGTTACATATGCTTCATGAGGGCCCCAAGCTCAAAGCTAGTGTAAGTTAAATACAACTCACATGGCAGTTAATGCGTTAGAAATTGACAGCTGGCAAACTCATCAAGTTGTATACATTAAATATGTACAGCTTTTTGCACGTCAATCATAATAAAGTGGTTTACAAAACGAAACTGACACATGGGTTTCAAAATTTGTATGGAAAGGACCTAAAATATTTAAAGAAATGCTTTCCTAGAGAACGTTCTGTGAAAGATGAAAATATTCTATTGTTGCACTGTTCAGTATGGTAGCTAGCCATATGTGACTACTGAGCACTTGAAAGTGGCTAGCACAACAGGCACTGATCTTTTATTTTAAGTGTAAATACTCACATGTGGCTAGTGGCTACTGTATTGAACAGTATAGAAAGTAACCCTGAAAAACAAAGGTACTTACATGATGTTGAAATTTAGTATAAAGCTACAATAATTAAGACAATGTGCTACTGGCATAAGGATAGATAGATCAATGGAATAGAATGAGAGTTTAGAAATCAATCCACATTTATGTGGTCTTTGATTTTTGACAAAAGTGGTAAAGCAATCCAATGGGGAAAGGAATTCTTTTTAACTAGTGGTGCCGGAGCAACTGGATATACATATGGAATAAAATGAACCTCCAACTCCATCTCATACTATACACAAAAATTAATTAAAAATGGATTATTGCCTTTTTATGACAACAAGAGGCCCATTTGATGTCATGGCAAACATATCTTGCTTTTGCTCTGTAAACCTATCTTGTCCTTCCTCAATAAACTTCTTTTCACGCTTGAAAAAAAATGGATAATAGACCTAAATGTAAATGAAAGAATCAAAAGCTTCTAAAAGAAAACAATATCTATACAACTTAAGTATAAGCAAATATTTCTTAGGTCACAGAAAGTAATAAGCACAAAAGAATAAGTTGATAAATTAGAATTAATTAAAATATAAAATTTCCCACCAAAAGACAAGACTAAGAAAATGCAAAGGCAAGCCACAGACTTCAAGAAAATATTTGCAATACATAATCTGACAAGGAACTGGTTTCTAGCATATATAAAGAATTCTTACAACTCAATGATTAAAAAAAAAGACAACTCATTTAGAAATGGCCCAAAGATTTGAATAGATTCTTCACAAAGAAGATATACAAATGGCCAATAGCATAGTATTATTTGTCATCAAGGAAATGCAAATTAAAACCAAAATGAGATATTATTACACATCCACCAGTATGGTTCAAATTAAAAAGATTGACAACCCCAAATGAGGCCTAGGATTGGACAGTTAAATGGAGCAACCGAAACTCTCATACTTTATTGGAAGTATAAAGCTATAATCATTTTGGGAAAAGATCTGGCAATTTCTTATACAGCTGAACTTATGTCTACCACATGACCCAGCAATTCCACTGTTAGGTATTTACCCAGAGGAAGTGACAACACAAAAAGATTTGAATAAGAATTTTCATAGAAGCTGTCCATCAACAGAAAAATGGTTAAACTGTCATATAAACAAACTCATATAATCACACAATGGAATTGGTGTGATTAACTGTCCTGGTTTGCCTGGGACTGAGGAGTTTCCAGGATGTGGGACTTTAAGTGCTAAAACCAGGAGACTCCTGAGCAAATTGGAAAGACTTTGTCACTCTAATCCCCTCCACAATAAAAAAAAAACTACTGATATATCTAAAAACATGAATGAATCTCAAAGACATTATTCTGAATGAACAAAACCTGTAAAAGAGTTCCTATTCTATGATTACACTTATCTGAACTTCAGGAGCAGGAAGAACTAAGTTGTGGTAAAAAGAAGCAGTATTTGTGTTTGGAGGTTTGGCAGATGGGGAAGGGGTGTAAGCGAATTTGCTGGAGTGGTGATAGTGTTTTATATTTTGGTAGAGATTTAGGTTACATAGGTGTATACATTTGTCAAAACTCAATGAATGGTAATTTAAGATTTCTGCACATCTGCATTCTAAAAAGTATCTGTAAACAAATATTGAACTCTAATTAATGATATGATACTTACGTGCTTAGGAGTGAGATGTAAATCTTCTTTACTTACCAAGTATGGAGTTTCTTAAAAACTGGTATCTAGGTATCAGAGATGGGGAAAGGAGAATCATTTCTTGATTGTGGAATTGTTTGTTTTGATGCTATTTTAGGAAAGTTTTCTTCAACTTTTTGGTAACACTGTCCATGATTCTTATTTTTCATTTTGCAATCCTGTATTTTGCAGAATGAATCTTATTTTGTTTTCTAAATCAATGGGTTTCTTTTATTGTTTTATGTATGTAATTTGGCTAGAGGTTGTTTTGTTAATTGCTTCAGTATTATTGAGTCTTTGCTCTTCTCACAACCTTTTTTTAAAAGTTTTTATCATATTTGCAAGTTTAAGCAGAGTCTCTATGTATTATACCATGTTTCTTTACTGTTTGAAAGCAGTAAATATAAACCTTTGTGATTATTTTAGAGGATGGTAATGTGTACAGCATTCTGTTTCTTATTCTTGTTACCTTACTTTTCTCTAATAAATAGTTCTTTTAAAATTAAAATCTGGATTGGTTTTAGATTGACTTTTTTATTAACAACATTTTTTTGGATTCACAAAAATGTAAAAATGGATATTATAGGAAATTTTAGCCTTACTTTTTAAAGTTAATTTTGCCAGAGTTTTACTTATTTTCACACATACTTTTCATGATGGGAGTGGATTGGCTCAAAGAAGGTACACCATCTTTCATCTTTTACTTCTTTCTTCTTACATACCTATAAAATACGTTATCCTTGTAAGAAGTCAGTTATAATAATGATTCTCAACCCTTCCAGATCCAGTGCACCCTTCTAGTAACAAATATTTTTAATAACCTGTTTCCATGCTGAAATTAGTAGATTTTTAACCTACCTACACATAAAATTCAATGTAATTGCCATAATTATAAAGAGTAAAGAAAGGAAATTAATAAATATTTCAATATGTAAATTTGGGGTTATGATATTATAGACGTTTATACTTAGACATAAAATTGTTATTGACCCTGAATCATTTTGACAACAAAAATACAAACTTCCAAAACACCGTATTGGATGGTTCTTTGCAATGGATCTCTTTTGGCAATGGTGTTGCCCCTCAGAATAATGTTTTTAAATACATAAGAGAAAATTTATAGGATTACAAAGAAAACCAATTATACTGAAATAGAGACCCTTGTTTAATAATCCCTGTAAGAGGCTGGGCGCAGTGGCTCATGCCTGTAATCCTAGCACTCTGGGAGGCCAAGGCAGGAGGATTACTTGAGCTCCGGAGTTTGAGACCAGCCTGAGCAAGAGTGAGAACCTGTCTCTACTAAAAATAGAAAAATTAGCCGGGTGTCGTGGTGAGTGCCTGTAGTCCCAGCTACTCGGGAGGCTGAGACAGAAGGATCACTTGAGCCTGAGAGTTTGAGGTTGTAGTGAGCTATGATGATGCCACTGCACTCTACCCAGGGTGACAGAGTGAGACTCTGTCTCAAATAAATAAATAAAAATGAACTCCCCTCCTCACACCCCCCTTTCACGTTTAAAAAAATTAAATTTAATTTAAAAAAAAAAAGAATCCCTGTAAGGGGTGATACCACACTCCTCTCTAGTATACACACTCCAGTTGAGAACCACTAAGTTGTAAGGGCTTTCAATACTGGGGGAAATGATGAAAGCCATAGTCTTAAAATATTATGAATTTGAAAGTACATTTGGGTGCCTAGATCATTTTATCATCAACATAATGGCATCAATAGGGAACTATTGATGCACTCTCTAATAGGATCTAATAGAATGAAAGCAAATAGCATAGGAATCGTATTTCTATTCTAATTTTGAATCAGAAATTAAGTGTATCAAATGGATGAATGCTTCTATTTTCCATTCTTTTCTCATTGTGACTAAACTACTTCTCTGACAGACAGCAATTAAAGTTCAGATCTTTTGCCAACTTGTTTATTCATATATTACTTAAGGGAGTAAAGTAACCTTGGCAGTACAAAATCTTCTTCCAGCTGCTATTTGGCAAGTTGGCAAAGGATTTACACATATTAACTTATGCATATTAAACACAAACTGTTCTAGGAATAGGAATTGTAAAGCAAGATAATCAAGAGTTTATTTCAACAGGTGCCCACCTAATGCTTTCTAGGAGTGCATTGCAAGAGGTGACGATATTCTATGGGGATGAATAGCTTGTTGTGACAAATGTGCAGAATATCAAGATGATGATTTTTATTTCTTTTAGGGTATGTCTCTGTGCCAGACTGTCGTCGTAGGCTCTATAGTCATTCTTCTCTACTCCTCCAGAGCGTGTTATAATTTGGTGGTGATCACCATATCTCAGGATACATTAGAAAGTCCATTTAATTATGGCTGGGATAATCTTTCAGATAAGGTAAGTACCTACCACATATTGTCAGTCTAACAATGTGATACTTAAGCTACCCCTCAACTAGGAGAACATTTTAGTGTTTGACTTACAAACGCTTTTATGGAATCTCTGTCTACATTCGGTAATCACACTTAAAGCTCTATATTTAAAAATCCTTATTTATGTGTGACACTTGAAATCATCCTTCAGAGGGAATTTCTAAAAAAATATTTTCTTTTTGTAAATAATAATAGTGTCATAAAACTATTGGTCATAAATCTGTTTTACTAATTTTTTAATGGTGGTGTTTAAATAACTGTAGATAAGTTGTCTGTCATTAACCAGTGAATGTGGGTCTTTAATTTGTTAGGATGTCTTTAATTTGTTAGGATGACATTAACTCTCCCCTACCCAAGAACTACATATAACCTTAGTATTTGGTTCAGTCTTAGATGTTTAAATATTGGCTTTCATAAAAATCTGGCATTATCAGTCTTGACAATGGGAGAGCAGTCACAGTTCCTGGATGTCCAGGTGTTTTCTATATTAATTTCTAGTACTCAAGCTATGTATATTTAACTCCTCAGCATTCTCCATCCCCTTTCTGTAGTTTAACATAGGTATACATCATATCTTTATAGGAATTTAACTTTGTACTGAATTTTAGTCATCCTGGAATACCATTTTTCATTTACCTTTCTAAGGAGAAGCAATTTTCACATGTGGTTCCATATGGCAGATTATTTTCACTCCTTTTCTTATTTCCCTTACCCAACATCTGGTAGAATAGAAACAAACTCAAAATGTAGATTAGGCCCAAAAGCATATTTTAAGTAGCAGTGGAGCTAAGTGACTTAACATGTTACATTTCTCTACAGGTATAATTCGGTCAGTGCCATTATTTTGCCTATGGAGCAGCTGGAACAGTCCTCTCTTTAAAAGTAACTCTCTTTAGGCTGAGGGACTGGGTCTCATGCATGTAATCCTGGCACTTTGGGAGGCTGAGGCGGGAGGATCACTTGAGGCCACTGAGCAAAACAGTGAGACCTCCCCTCTCTGCAAAAAATAGAAAAGTTAGCCGAGTGTGGTGGTATGTGCCTGTAGTCCCAGCTACTCAGGAGGCTGAAGTGGGGAGGATCACTGGAGCCTGGGAGTTTGAGGTTGCAATGAGCTATGATAATGCCACTGAACTCTAGCCTAGGCAACAGAGCAAGACCCTGTCCCCCCCAAAAAAGTAACTCTTTTCAGACTATGGAACCTAAAATATGAGATCACTCCATTATTATCCATATATTAAAATTATTTTCATAAATTGATGCATTGGGAAAGTTAACAGCTTTTTATTCTACTTAACATCAAAGCATTTTTATGTCCCTTAAAGGATATTACATGAGAGACCACAAAATATAAATGTTTAGAGTTTATGTGCTTGTAGTTGATACATTTTAACTTACCCAGCCTGAAATAAGTTCATTGTGTAGAGTGATTGCTTATACATTAAATAGATTTAAAAATTCTCTGCCATACTCTATTTACAGGCTCATGTAGAAGACATAAGTGGAGAAGAGTATATAGTATTTGGAATGGTCCTTTTTCTGTGGGAACATGTGCCAGCATGGTCGGTGGTACTGTTTTTCCGGGCACAGAGATTAAACCAGAATTTGGTATGGTATCATAATATTCCCCAATGCTTGTTTTCCTTATTTTTAAAAATTATAGAATATTTATGTTGATTTTTATTTTTAGCAAAGCATGAGACTTCATTATAGATTCTAGCCTTCTTTCTTAGTGGAAAAATTAACCTTCATATGCTAATACTTTGTTCACAGGCACCTGCTGGCATGATAAATAGTCACAGTTATAGTTCCAGAGCTTACTTTTTCGACAATCCAAGACGATACGATAGTGATGATGACTTGCCAAGACTGGGAAGTTCAAGAGAAGGAAGGTAGATGTAACCAAAGTCTCTTAGCCTGAATTTGTAATAAAATATATTTCAAATCTAAGCTTTAACCCAAATATGACAAAAGGTGATTTGGTGGTATAGGTCAGTAAATAAGATCTGTCATATTGGAACTTAAAAGCAGTAAATCTTAAACTCATGGTGGGACCCACTCTATAAAGAACTACCATCTGACTCATAGCCTATATGCCTTTGGGGATAAAATGGTACCATTTCATTTCAGGATCCCTTGTTGGTTAGGAGCTGATGGGGGGTGGGGAGTGAGCAGGGCAGGAATACTATCATAGTAATTATGTATCTGTTTCTATATCTCCAATGCTATTCAAACTCCAGAGAAACCCTAGATAAAACCCTTGGGAAGTTTAAGTGCCATAAGAAATCTTCCCATGCCCTTCTTGTTCCAAAACTATTGCAAGTCCTTAACTAATATGCTATTAATATTAACTATTGAATTTCAGGGCAAAGACAAAACCTTAATAACCACCTACATATTGCTTTCAGTTTGATATAACCTTTTCTGTTATCCTAACTTCATCTGAACAAGTTAAACTCAGTTTTTTTAGCCTATTTTTTATCTGTAAAATAGGAATAACAGAACCTATCATAGAATTGTTGTGAGGATTAAATGAGTATATATGTGTGTGCATACTTATACATATACATGTCTTGGAATAGAGCCTAGCATGTAAGAACTATATTTTTACTATTATTATTATTATCTGAGCATCAAGTTCTACCAGTTCTGAGTGGCATTTACTCATTCTTTTGTCATATATGTGATACAGAATCAAAGATATAGATAAAAGTCATTAAATTTTCTAGAAAGGCATTATGTTATTTGGCAAAGAACATATTTTAATATATTTGATACTAATTGTATTACAAAATTCATTGAAAATGTTAAAAATTCCAATGTAACTTCTTATATTCTGATCATAGTCCTATGGCTTCTTTGCCTTTTTTTCTTACAGTCTACCAAATTCACAAAGTTTGGGCTGGTATGGCACCATGACTGGGTGTGGCAGAAACAGTTATACAGTCACTCCCCACCTGAATGGACCTATGACAGATACTGCTCCTTTGCTCTTTACTTGTAATAATTTAGATATGAACAATCACCATAGCTTATATGTAACACCACAAAACTGACACCATTACCAGGTTGTGATTATTGTTTTTTATGAATGTGTATATTCAATGTGTTTAAATTCCATCTGCATAAACATTCCATTATCTGTTGCAACTAAAAACAAAATCTGGAAATATGGCTGTGTTTGGTAGAGAACACAGCTGTTACTTTTGACCTCCTCATAGTAAAATGAAGTAAAATGGAAAGTTTGGAGTAGGAGAAAAGAGAGATTAGATCTTAAGGCACTTGATGGCCTCCAAACATCCTGACTTTGGAACATCAAATGCATATTTGCATATTTGCACTTTTATCTTTGTTCTGCATTCCCCAAAGTCATAAGCCAGTGTTCACACTGGAATACTGTATTGTACACCAAATTGGAAGGTAATTTCCCTATGAAAAGCAAAGCCTGTATATTCAGTGGTGTACTCTATATGGAATTTTTACCCAATAAAAATATTTTAGTGTTAACAGTGCACAGAGTTAAGGCATAAAAATGTATCATCCTTTAAAAAAATCTACTAAAAATATGTAATCATTGAAGACAGTTCTTTTAAGCATGATTTTAAAATACCAACTGAAATTATTCAAAGAATCATTTTAAACAAACAGTAGTAATCCATTACAGTGATGACCAGCAGTGTTCTTTGGAAAGCCACAATAATTTCAAGAGGAAGATATACCAGTGAAAATTGTGTGGCTACTTTGAGTAGAATTGGTCAAGTGATTATTTTGTATAATTAAGGTATATATAGCAGTTTAAGCATGATTCTTCAAGAAAGCAATAGTGATTTTTGTATAGGGAGATTTTGGTAGAAACTTCTTGGGACTAAACAAGTTTACAGATGCATTTAAAAATTACTCATAAAATGTACAATTCTAAGTTAAAACATGAATACATTTTCAAAAGCATTTGATTTATATGAAGCAAGATATAGCTGGTCTTACCTATTGAATCAGGATTGTCCTCAGGTAAATTAAATCATGATATGTTATTGTAGTGAACTCAAGTGCAATACTTTGTAAGACAAATAATTCCTCCTTTAGTTTCACATTTGTTACCTTGTATATGGACAAAGCCAAGTTAAATTGATTTCAAATTAATTCCAGCATTAAATAAGCAAACTTAAGTATACGTACAAACTAGGTAAGTATAAAGCCACAGGTTAACAATATTGGAGTACTCTTATAATTACATTAAAACTGTCTTGAACATTCTATCCCAAATCTAAAAAAAAAAAATATGGTAAGCTAAAACAATACAGAATTTTAAAATGCACTTTCTACCAGTTTCTATATGGAAAGAAGTAGATGCTGAATACCTCAAGATGCCAAGTGAACAGGCAACATTGGGAAGCTCTAACAACATGCTTAAAGATGACTAACTATATACAATTGTCTGCTGATCTATTTCTTCAGAACTGGAACTGATACAACTGTCCTTTTCTGGCTTTTACTTTGATTAGAAAGTTGTTTTATTTCTACTCTTAAAATATATTTCAACTTTTTCATAACTGATGCAGTAACTTCACAAAAGTGTAACAGTAGGTAAAACCCTAAAGAAAAAATGAAATTGTTAATGCTTTCAATCTTTTGGGAGGCTGGTACACAGCCAAATAAATTTCTTCTTTTTATAATAGCAAATGACTTTAAATTCAATCATAAGCATAGACTTATCAGTTATAAATATTACTTTGGGTTTGTTTATAAGCTCTCTCATTATACCAAATTATTTAAAAATTTATAGTACAGAAGTTAATCTTGCCATTAACATGACAATGTAACAGTGTATTTTTATTACAACTTCAGTTGTTAGATTTCTTTTCAGAATGCCAACTATTTATTTTGCTAATAATGGTAGGTCTCTAATATCTGGAGCTATTGGAAAATATCTGTGTTATCTTTGTTAATCCTTGGGGTTCAAGGTAATAGTTTTTCTAGTAAAGCTTCCCTGGATAATGTTCCTATTTGACCAGATAAACAAAGATTACTTTTTTAAAAAATTTCAGATAAAATAATTTGGTTCTCTTCAGCTGCGTTAGTTGATTCTTCCAAATTCAAGATTTATAAATTTATTGTTAACACTGACTAGGGTACCTAAATTCTTGCATTTGTCTCCTTATACACATCTCACATAATACATCACCAAAGACAAAGAAAGATAAACTCTGGCCCAATTTTTGCTTAAAAATTCCAAAGCACTAGGAGCACTTTACATTTGGTCTTGAAAGAAAGAGTTGTTTATAAAATCAAAGGGCTACCGATTCCCCGTTCATCCTGCATTGAAGCACATGATGACAATTTCAAACCTTCCTTTTTAGTTCATTAATTAGAAGAGTGAATTTCATTACTTAAGTGTATAATTCTACAGTGATTAGCAGTATTTGTTTTTATCATTTCACTTGGGTAGCCATTAATTTTGAAACTCTTACCACTCATTGTAGCTGGTTGTAGTTTTATGGAAGATGTAATTTATAGCTAAAGTGGCTTTTTTATGCATAGCTGCCCTTTTTTTATTGTTTAACAGTGTTTCTCAGCTATATAATCAGTTTCAAACTGGTTGTAAAAGTATAGCTGTGGCCAATGAATGTATTTATTTGTTGTTTCACTAAATTGTAACAAAACACTACTGTTCAAAATAAAAGTGTTTGTGCTTTTATTTGGAGGTCTGGTTTTCTTAATCTTTTATTGGACTACACTAAGTTTCTATCACATAAAGACAAGAAACCGAGTGCCACCACAAAAAAGAGAAAAAAAAATCAGTAGTTACAAATGATAGTTTGCTCTTAGTGATCTCATAATTACTTGCATCTGGATGTCATATCACTTAATATTATACACCGATTGGATATGAAGTACCATACTTTTTACTTTAAAATACCAATATGTTATTAGATAGTACATGTTTATTCAACCATTAAGAAAAATCATTGTATGAAATAATTTATAACACCCCTCTCCTTCCCTTTAGGATCTTAAATAGGAATCAATTTCTAGGACATAATCCTGAGCAGCTGTTCTTTGATTATTCAAGAAATTCTTCAATGATCCTGCTTTTTCCCTTGGAAAGAAGCGTTCCTTTTTTCCCAGAGTAGACCCCTTACATGACCCACCAAAAACCACACCAAATTTTGAATACAATTTCAGCTTCATTGACCCCCTAAAGTCTATTAAGTCCTTGGGAGTCTACTGACCCTTGCTACAAAGTGAAGGAAATGAAGGTATTTGGAGTCAAGGTAGGAACTCTAATAAAGCTGTCACTTTAAAAGCAATTTATTCAACAAACATTTATTAAATGTTCATATGCCAAAAACTAAGCTATGGAGATGCAAAAATAAAGGAAGTTCCTTTTCCTGCCCTTAAGGAGCTCACATTCTAGTAAAGGAGACTTTAAAAATTAAAAACAATACAGTACGATAAGTGACATACAATAGAGGTAGGTTGTAATTACAGTGGTGACACAAAAGACGGAATGAGACGACTCTCCTCAAATGGAGCAAGGGAGAGATTTCACAGAGGAGATGCTTATGTTGGACCTGCAAGGATGTGTAAGAATTTTCCAGGTGGGGAAGGATGGCTAGGGCACTCAGTGCAGCGTACAGCATTTACCAAGGTGTGGAGGCTGGCCCTATGGGGCATTTGAAGAACTTTAAGTCTGTTTTTATCAGACATTGGGAGAGGGGAAAAATGCCAGAAAACTTTGTACACCAAGCAAAGGAGTTTGGCTTTCTCCTGAAGGTTCATGAAATCACTACAGGGTGTTAAGCAGGGAGTAACATCATCAGAGTATGTCTAAAAGCCTACTCTGGTAACATTGTAGAGCAAGAGAGGAGATAAACTGGGTTTAAGGAGACAGGTTAGTGTAGTACTTCAGGTAATAGCAATGAAAATGGAAAGAGTGATGTAGCAGAGGCGGAGACAAAATCAGTAGAACTTGATAGGACAAAGGTAGAGGAGAGAAATGAGCCTAGAAAACTTACAAAAATGATGGTTCTGTAAATTAAAGTAAGGAACCCAGTAAGTAGAGTAAGTTTGGGGGAGAATGACTGCTAAGATACACCCAGGTGTCTGTGGGACAACCAAGTGCAACAGGCAGACGGGTTTAGAAGTTTGGGCTGAAGACAAGATTTGGGAATCACTGAACTGGATATACCCAAAGTGAGAAGTGGTGTAGTGATCAAGAGAGCAAGAATGAACGTCTGTGGAATAACTTTAAGGAATAAGTGAAGAGGCCAAAAAGGGGCGTTCAGGAGTAAGCAAAATGTAAGGAACCCAGGAGAATAAAGATTTTTAGAAAGGGTTGTCAACAGTGTCAAATGCAGAAAAAATTCAAGTAAGAAATGGCTTATGAACTGAACTGTGGATTTAAAAGAATTAAGATTTTAGACTTTACAGGAAAGGCTTGTTAAGAACTACAAGGCCAAATGCCAGATTTATTAAGGAGCAAGTGGAAGGTAACAAAGTGAAGGTAGGGATATTCTTTCAAAACTATTGATTATTTTAAAAAGGGAGGGGAGACAGCATAAGATGAGAGTTAGGTATACACACAAAATTACCATTTAAACCATCTACCATATTTTCAGAATACTACAAATATCCTTAAACCTTTACATATAGTGATCACTTCATAGTCTCCAAGAGGATTTGCTTAATTAATGGGTTAATGGCTTTCTTTTCCTGCCCTATTCAGAGAAAATGAGGGGGGAAAGGAAAATAGGACACATTAAACTTAGTTCTGTGATTATTCATTTAAAATATACTGAATACATGTGCATACATTCATTCAACAAATACTTAATGGATGCTAACTATGTGCTTGGCACTGTACCAAGCCTTAGGGACACAGAGAAGAAAAAGTATACAGCAGTGTAAAGTGACATTTCTAAACCATTATATAAATAAACCCTGCTTTACTAATAATGGGGTATCTCAACATGTTATACCTAAGACATATATAAAGAGGGCACATAATTTTGAGGTATACAATTTCTTTTCCCCTACAATTATCATGTGACATAAATTCCTAACCCTTCAAATATTTTTATCATTGAAGAGCTTCCACTAATGAAAACCTCCTAAAATTATAGTTCAGTTTTAGGGAGGCAAAGGAAATGAACTTCATGTATAAAAAACTAAATTTAAGCCAGGCATGGTGACATGCACCTCTAGTCCCAGCTACTCAGACGGCTCAGGCAGGAGGATTGCTTGAGGCCAGGAGTTCAAGTCCAGCCTGGGTAACATAGCAAGACCCCTGTCTTTAAAAAAATTGTTTTAATTAAAAAATAAATTGCTTGACCTATGACTATCAGATCAAGCATAAAAAGGGCAACAAAACTGAAAACAACTTAAGATTGGAACTTGAAATGTTCCTTATTCTAAGGCTTATAGTATTATAGTTCCAGATTTGTGGGAATTTTTTTCCTGAGAAATAATTTTTAGAAATTATTCAGTATTACACACTGAAGTATTTAGGGTCAAAAGGGCATGATGCTTGTAACTGACTTTCAAATGACTGAGGGAAAAAAATAGTATTTGTAGATAGTAGAGAGCATGAAAGATAAACAAATATGAACAATTGGTGAACCTGGGTAAAAGAGTTCTTTATACTACTGTTGAAACTTTTCTGTGAATTTGAAATTATATAAAAATAAAAAGTTTCCCCAAAATTTTATTCAGTATGAGGGAAAGTATTAGGAGAATAAATATATAATCTATTCAACTTTTCACAATGTTTAGAAATCCCCTATGCCTTTGAATTGTAATTGTACCTTTCTACACACAAAACAACCCAATCAAAATAGCAATATAATTTTAAAAGTGACTTGTTTCATATCAATGTATTTTCGCGTTGTCAGATAAAACACAAGAATCCCAGTTAAAATTGAATTTCAAAAAAATAATGAATAATTTTTCCATATAAGTTTGTCCCAAATATTGCATGCAACATACTTAAATTAAGAAACGAGTTGTCTGAAATTCAAATATAACTGGGCATTCCTTATTTGCTAAATTTAGCAACCCTAAGTGTATTGAAAAATTCTAGGTTGTTAATTATGGATCATTCATGAGCCTCCTTAGCATTTTCCTATTAAATGCTTGTCACATTTGCCATAGTTTTATTTACATTACATCTTACACAAAAGTCTAGTTGAGAGACTTTAAAACATCACTCACTTAGTTTTATCATATATGAATTTGATAATCCTACTTTTATTCAATATTAAACTTTAAAATTTGTACCATATTATTAAAGTATTACTTTTACTCACAATAGTATTATACATAGACTTAGCACAATTTAAAAATTTAGTTTACTTAAAACAATATAATTCTCCTTTTACAAAAGCAACTTTATATAAAATGTTTGGCTTAAGACTGTCATTGCTATTATGCCTTTGAATGAAATTCCACTCTTTGGCCTCCATCGTCCAGAAACAGGCACATTTCAAGTCGTTTTCTTTAGTGAATATTTTGTAACAAGTTCCTGAAGTTTTCTAATTCTTTCACACTTGTAGATATCCTGTAACCAAAAAATATTTCACTCAGAAACCATCTTAGATAAATCTTCTCTGTAAAAGTTACTGACTTTGCATTTTTAAGACACCAAAAATTTTAAAAGTAATTTAACTCAACATATTTAATGGTGCATAAACCATTTAATCGGCCGGGCGCGGTGGCTCAAGCCTGTAATCCTAGCACTCTGGGAGGCCGAGGTGGGCGGATCGTTTGAGCTCAGAAGTTCGAGACCAGCCTGAGCAAGAGCGAGACCCCATCTCTACTAAAAAAATAGAAAGAAATTATATGGACAGCTAAAAATATATATTTAGAAAAAATTAGCCGGGCATGGTGGTGCATGCCTGTAGTCCCAACTACTCGGGAGGCTGAGACAGGAGGATCCCTTGAGCTCAGGAGTTTGAGGTTGCTGTGAGCTAGGCTGACGCCATGGCACTCACTCTAGCCTGGGCAACAAAGTGAGACTCTGTCTCAAAAAAAAACCATTTAATCTATTTTGATATACTTTAGTTCTTAATTTGACATGGTAAAACTAAGATAATATTGTCTAGAAATTAGTTATTTATAAAGTATTTAAATAAATAAATACGAAGTACATAGGTATTGAAATACTTATGTACTTTATTCACAAGAATATTCATTTACTTAGTAGTAAAGTATGTATTTGGGCCGGGCGCAATGGCTCACGCCTGTAATCCTAGCAGTCTGGGAGGCAGAGGCGGGAGGATAGCTCGAGGTCAGGAGTTCGAGACCAGCCTGAGCAAGAGCGAGACCCAGTCTCTACTAAAAAATAGAAAGAAATTAGCTGGACAACTAAAAATATATAGAAAAAATTAGCCGGGCATGGTGGCACATGCCTGTAGTCCCAGCTACTCAGGAGGCTGAGGCAGGAGGATCACTTAAGCCCAGGAGTTTGAGGTTGCTGTGAGCTAGGCTGATGCCATGGCACTCTAGCCCAGGCAAGAGTGAGACTCTGTCTCCAAAAAAAGAAATAAATAAATAAAGTATGTATTTGGTATAAAACATGTATTAAAATATTTAGGTATTTTAATGAAAAAATATTTAGGTATTTTAAGTATTCATAACTATATTCATATGCTTGGTATTAAAGTATATAAGTATAAAGTATAGAAATACAGAAATATTAAAATGTATTTTTAAATATGCATAAGTATATGAATGTAGAAAAATGATATGCTGTATTTAGGAAATATATAAAGAATCAAAGCTATTAGTCTATAAAGAGTGAGAGTAAGGCCGGGCGCGGTGGCTCACGCCTGTAATCCTAGCACTCTGGGAGGCCGAGGTGGGCGGATCGTTTGAGCTCAGGAGTTCGAGACCAGCCTGAGCAAGAGCGAGACCCCATCTCTACTAAAAATAGAAAGAAATTATATGGACAGCTAAAAATATATATAGAAAAAAAAAATTAGCCGGGCATGGTGGTGCATGCCTGTAGTCCCAGCTACTCGGGAGGCTGAGACAGGAGGATCCCTTGAGCTCAGGAGTTTGAGGTTGCTGTGAGCTAGGCTGACGCCACGGCACTCACTCTAGCCTGGGCAACAGAGTGAGACTCTGTCTCAAAAAAAAATAAATAAATAAATAAATAAAAAAAGAGTGAGAGTAGTATATGTGTGACTAAATTGTTTTCACTAATGCTTTTTTTTTTTTTTTTTTTGAGACAGTCTCACTCTGTCATCCCGGCCAGAGTGGAGTGGTGTCATCATAGCTCACTGTAACCTCAAACTCCCAGGCTCAAGTGATCCTCCTGCCTCAGCCTTGGGATCAGCTGGGACTACAGGCATGCACCACCATGCCCGGCTAATTTTTTCTATTTTTAGTAGAGATGGGTTCTCGCTCTTGCTCAGGCTGGTCTTGAACTGCTGAGCTCAAGCCATCCTCCCACCTCAGCCTCCTGGAGTGCTAGGATTACAGGCGTGAGCCACCACACCAGGCCTGTTTTCACTAATTTTTATAAAAAGTAAAATTTGTTCCTTATTTTAAGTACACTTTAGCTTTGCTCTCTACCGTGAAAAAAGTAGCAAAATACTCAATGCAATATAACTGTCCAGTTCCTGGATGCTAGAGAAATAATTTTTAAGGTCAATTATTTCAAGCCCAAAATATTAAATCATAGTTTTTTTAAAGTGAAGAAACGTAATCCTTAAAAAAAGTTAATTTTTATAAATCTTGGCATTCTTTACATGATAGGCCAGAAGGAAATGCACCTATACTTAATTTAATGTAAGTTCCTTATTTCATGCTTTTACTCCAATCATTTTGATGGAAAATAATTATTTTTAAAAGAATTATTGACCTTTTTATATAATGGTAAATTCACAGAAATTTACATGTACACCTATATTAAAAAACATATGATTTATTCGGGACCTTCACAAAAATAATTGGACAGCATAAAAAATAGCTTTTAAACAATTCAAAAAATGTACAAATAAGATGAATATTGAAATCAGTATATTATGATTATAAAATCAATATATGAAAATAAAGAATATCATGTAATGATTATGTATGTCTATATATATCAAATGCATATTTCATAAGATCGTATCATTCTGTAAGGAAAGAATTCCACTAAACAGGATATTTCTTACCCAGTTTTATCTGAGAATATATGTGCTGCATTACTTACTCATCTAGCAGAAACAATTTCAGTACATTCAAACTAACCTTCCAAATGCATTAAATAATGATACTATTTCTTGTCTGGTTAGATGGAATTCATAACTGGGTCCACTTTCTGGCATATTTGCTATCAATTTCTCGGAAAACAGGATCTTCAGAGCAGTGCCCAAACCCTGAGTCTATAATAGAAATAAGAAAAAAAGAAAAGTAAGAAAATTCTTTGTGCAAAGGATGAATGAGAAATAAGACAGGCTAGATTTGCTTACCTGAAGCTTTCCCCACAGTCGACATTTAAAACAACCAACACAATCCATGATTCTTGAAATATTTCTAAAATGCAGTCGAAAGTCCTCCTAAAAACAATTTAACAAAACATTAAGATATACTATATAATGAACGAATAAGTATTTCCTGAGTGCCTTCTATGTGCCTAATACCATGTAAGGTACTATGGGATACCAAAAAGAGAAGAGAACTAACATTCATTGAGTACCTCCTACAGACCATAATCTTTATATATCCAATCTCAATTCTTCACCACAGATCCAAAAATAGACATTATTATAATAAACACCTAATGAATTAAAAAAAACAAGATTCAGAGAGGTTAGATAACTTGCCTAAATTCCCACATCTAGTAAACAGCAAACTTAGAATCCAGGCCTGCCTGACTCCTGACTCGAAAGCTAAAGTATCTGCAAAACATGTACAAAGGTAACTTAGTTGAGGTGTCCCGTTGTTGTGATTGTTAACTGTATGTCAGTATGTTAAGGGGGATGGAGCAGGGGTTGGAGGGCATCATTTTACAGAAGGAAGGAAGGGAGGGAGGAAAAAGAAGAAAAAAACCTTTGGTTTCACAATAGTTAAATTATAGCCCTTCTTTCTGCTATTGATTAGGTAAAACAATCAGATCTTTTTTTTTTCTTTTCTTTTGAGATAGGGTCTCCCTCTGTCACCCAGGCTAGAAGGCAGTGG
This sequence comes from Eulemur rufifrons, assembly GCF_041146395.1. Lineage (NCBI taxonomy): Eukaryota > Metazoa > Chordata > Mammalia > Primates > Lemuridae > Eulemur > Eulemur rufifrons. Next base: position 83,418,206 of record NC_090984.1, read on the forward strand.
TACCATCGTAACTCCTAGGTTCAAGCAATCCTCCACCTCAGCCTCCTGGGTAGCTAAAACTATAGGCATGTACCACCACGCCTAATTTTTTTTTTTTTTTTTTAGAGATAGGGTCTTCCTATGTTGCCCAGGCAGATCTCAAACTCCCGGCCTCAAGAGATCCTCCTGTCTTAACCTCCCAAAGTGCTGGGATTACAGGCATGAGCCACTGCACCCAGCTCCTTTTATTATTATTAGCATACAAAAATATACAAAATGTAGTGAACATCCATATACCTACCACCAGCTTATAGAAAGAAACCATTATAAGTACGATTGATGCCCCCTACATATCCCTCCAAAGTCCTATATCCCACCCTCTATTATTATGCTGAATTTGCTGTTTATTGTTCCCTTTTTGTTTTTATACTTTTAAAACATATGTTATCTATCAATGAACACTAGAGTATTATATCATTTACAACAGGGCAACATGCATCCAGCTCATCCAAAAGTAGTATATGTCCTTAAGGAATATGGAAAAAAGAAGGGAAACCACATCCTTCTTTTACTCCAGTGGAAGTTATCACTTGATCCTCCAAGTGACTCGCTCTGTCCTGGACTTAGTAGAATCCCAAGCTTACAGTATTTGAAGCAGAAAATTTGACATATATTTCAGATAGAATATCCATTATACCAATTGGCCTATAATTTAGGGAACATACAGTATTTTTCTTTTTTAATGTGATAAGCCACACACTGGGCTCAACCAGATGAGACAGGACCACAGATCTAAAACAGAAATAAATCAGCAAAGATTGGAACCCATTATTCAAAGCAGATCTCAATGTGCTCTAAAGATAGACTTTCCCCAGATGCTTTATTCAGCTTGCGGCTTTGAAACAGCTGTAACATGTAAAAGATTTTTAGTAGGATCCTAGATCTTATGTCTTTATTAATTTAATACAAAGCCCAAATTATTAATATTAATTGTTGTCATATGTTAACAACATTCTCTATCTTGTGTTTCTATACCTGTTCAGTAAGAAGTACTAATTTTAAACCTATTTAAAAAAAAAAACTACCCAATAATTTTACTCTGGATAGATTTTGATTTGATTTTTGAGTTCCTTTAAACTAGTGTTTTAACCTTAACTTAAAGAAAAAAATCACACCTTTAACAATAATAACAGAGTAAATAAATTATTATAAAGCACATGTTCCCATCCTATGAGTTGTTGACCTCTAGAGGACTTAATGGTCATTATTAGGGTTTACAAAATGCACATGTCAACAAGATTGTATACAGACAGAATAAATAGCTCAGATGTATGTACTATAAATTTCTAAATGGATATAAATGTTATGATCAATAAAACACAACTTTTATTTTAAAAGTATTACTGAGCATAGTGGCTTTTTGGCAATTAAATTTTCACAATCAATAGACACTAAAAATATATTGTCATGGGAAGAGGCCTTGGAAGTTTTTAAGACACTCTCATACTTGTAAAGGTTGGAAGCTTCTGTTCTAAAAGATTATGCTTGCTTTTGTAGACATTGTCAACAGTCAGCGTTTGAATCTACGTTAATCCAAATACTTGAATGTGACAGCTCTTGAGTAAATCTTTGTAGAGCAGGTACAGAGAGCAGGCATGGTTGCTTACAGAAGCCATATAAACACTGTTAAATTAAAACCAAGCCCATAAAATAGCATGCATCTTCTGCTTAAGTGAACTTAATATGCTAGAACCAAATTTACTAGATCAGCAGAAAATCCTTATGACTTCCACAAATAACAATCATATCCAATAACTTGAGTATATCCCCAAATGATCTCAGATTAGAAAAATTAGAACATAAATCACTTACAAATTATCCCTATTTAGGCATACAGTTTTAGGTCATCATTTCAAGTTACAGCCAGTCAAGAGAATGATGAAACATGCTATGATTATATGCTGTGATTTATATTCAGTGAAACCAATCAACCAATTCTCACCCAAATTCTCAAATGTTTTATAAGCCTTGAAGTGAGAGCCTATTCTGTTTTTGATTAAACACTAAATAATTCTCTTTCATGAACATCCTATGTTTCTAACCATACTTGATAGAGTATAAAGGAGATGAGATTTTTAAAATGAACTTATGACTATTAAAATCCATGAGATTTGACAGAAACTACTTTTTTTTTTAGTAAATCTCTGACATTAACCTGGTTTCTTATTTTTTACTTCTTTCCTGTAAAAGACTGCGAAAAATTCCTTGTTAAGTAAGAACTCTCTACATAAACTTCATAGGATATCAAAGCTAAATGTTTCGGAGTTGTGATCAAATTAAAACACCGTGAGAAATATTTCTAATCTGCACAATCTAAAAAGAG